>NC_056733.1:1021459948-1021492448 GCF_019279795.1 Protopterus annectens
CAGACACATACCTTTGAATTGTGGGAAAAAAACAGAGCACCTGGAGGAAATCCACATGAACACAGGGAGGACATGCAGACTCCACACAGAAAGCACCCCAGCCGAGAATCAAATCAGAGAACCTCTTGCTGTGAGGTGACAACACTACCTCTGCACCACTGCACTGTCTGTTGGAAAAAAGTACAGCAGAAATATACCAAGGGCATCCATGGATGAGAAAACCTAAGTTGTTATGAAAGATTACAATATTTGAACTCATACAGTGTCTCATATAGATCTCATATAGATAGCTAAGAGAATACCTTATTCGGGTATAAGGTATTTAGAAACAACTCAAAAAAGGATATCAGTGGAACAGAGTTGACAAAATGAATCAAAATATGAACAAGCCACTCTACAAACATCACATGAAGTAATAAAATCAACAAAACTATTAAATCATCCACTAAAACTACCAAAATAACAAACTGACAGTAACCACTTTCATCACTGCATTTTTGAGACATTTGCTGGTATTCCTGAATGTCTGCTATGTCACATTAATTGTGTTTGACTAATAAACAGCAACAAGCTGGGTATGTGCAATTCAGAAAATAGTGTGACAAGATGTAGTCAACTTGAAAACTGCGCTTAGTAGAGCTATAAGTCAATGACTGTATAATGAGCCATGTTGTATGCCAATGAAGTAAAAACAAGATGTCAGAACGATTCAAAAACATATAAGTAATGTGCACACATGCCACACCTGAGTTAACAATGAAGTCAGCCATATGCTCACATTCATGCAGAGGAAAACTTTAAAATATATTAGAGGTTGCCACAGCTATTGTACACTTGTATCTGCAAGAGGCATTTACAGCAGTTGCTGCCACTGATGTTGCTAGTTATCACACCTGAAGGTGTAGCGTCTTCAGTCCGCACTTAACTTTTTATGGCCTCCATGAAATTGACATTATGGACTTCTAGAAGATAGAAAGGAAGACCATACAACAAATACTGGACATGTGTCACCGCCGTCTGCAGCTCCATGGGAATCATGGAGAACCCATCCTAATGGACACTAAGGTATGTGTAGCTTTATGTTTATTATCTACAGGGACCTTTCAACAACCTACTGGGGTACAGTGGGGGTTTTATAGGCTTCTGCCTACAGAATATTCCAACAGTTACTATATGCCATGCTTCAGCATGTGGGAGAGCACATGTGGTTTCCCTCTACCCCCATTGCTGGTACTATTGTAAAACTATCATCTGAGGTTGTAAGATGTTGTGAGCCTAGACCATGAGTATCCTCTGAGGTTGTAGGAGGTTGTGAATGTACTGAGAGCCATAGATAGCACCCATGTTGAAATAAAGGCCCTACCTAGTGAACTAAGAAGGAGATACATGAACTGCAAAGGGTATCACTCCATCAATTGCCAGGTGCTCTGTAATGCACAAGGTATCATCTACAATGTGTATGCATGCCCCCAAGGAAGTTTCCATGACTCACACGTATGACACACCTGTGACCTGTAGCAAACGTTTACAAGGGGTGACTTTCCACAGGGATATCTACTGGGGGATGCCGGATATGCCGAAGAAAATTGTTTCATGACACTAAAGTTACACCCATGCCTATTCACAAGCTAGCACTATCATAGACCATGTTTTTTGGGCTATTAAAGTCATGGTTTCCCTGCCAGGATACATCTGGTGGTACTGTGCAGTATGACCCTGCCACCTGTACCAAAATACTGACTACAGTTAGTATGTTACATGATCTAATACTTAGAAAACAGTTACAGCAAGGTGGCCTAGTGCAGGGATAGTTGTTCCCAGTAAAAAGGCAGCAGCAGCTGAGACAGATGAGGAGTCAGAGGAGGAGCTAGCATCAGGGGATGACCATGCCAGATGGAGGTGGAGTCAGAGGAGGAGCTAGCATCAGGTTGATGACCATGCCAGATGGAGGCAGGCAGGCACAATATGTAATGGCACTAGCTTAGGGGCAGTGAATTGCACATACACTTACTGCTTAAGTTACATAAGAGCTCAGCAGATACAAACAGCAACAATGATGAATATAAATAAACCAGACCATGCTTACTCATGCAATGCATGGCTACTCTGAGCATCAGGCATAAACAGCCCAAGGCCAGGATGCTATCATTATCACTTGCATAGGTGAGTGGGCAAACTTTCCTGCACAACCACATCAATACCTAAGTAAATTAAGCAGACATGCCCAATCACAGCAGTACCTAAGCAGAGTAAGCAGACATGCACTACCACAGCAGTACCTAAGCAGAGTAAGCAGACATGCGCTACCAAAGCAGTACCTAAGCAGAGTAAGCAGACATGCGCTACCACAGCAGTACCTAAGCAGAGTAAGTAGACATGCGCTACCACAGCAGTACCTAAGCAGAGTAAGCAGACACGCCCAATCACAGCAGTACCTAGGCAGGGTAAGCAGACATGCGCTACCACAGCAGTACCTAAGCAGAGTAAGCAGACATGCACTACCACAGCAGTACCTAAGCAGAGTAAGCAGACATGCCCAATCACAGCAGTACCTAGGCAGAGTAAGCAGACATAAGCTACCACAGCAGTACCTAAGCAGAGTAAGCAGACATGCGCTACCACAGCAGTACCTAAGCAGAGTAAGCAGATAGTAAACATGATGATGCATACAGAGGAAACTCAGACTATATAAACTTATACATGAGCTCACGAGCTCACCACATACTTTTAGTATAAGAAATCTGGACCTGGCCAAAAATAATGGGGAGGTCAAAGGTTCCAAAATAGGGACACATTTTAAATATTGCTCTTATAAACTTGGAAAGTCTTTAGACTAAAAGGTGTTGTGTTAGCGTGTATTTTATGAAGGACATAAAGTCTGAAACTTGACTGTTTGTCATACCTTAGAGACTCCAGTCATCAATGATTTGACAGAAAACAACAAATTTTATGCGGAACAGACCAAATATGGGCATTCTGCAAACATCTGGACATTTGAGAGGTATGGCTCAGCAGATACAGACAGTAACAATGATGCATAGAAACAACCGGGACTGTGCCCAGCCATGCACTTCCTAGCCACTCTGTGCATCAGACATAAGCAACCCAAGTTAGACAGTTTTCCAGAGGGCAGAGTGCTTTTATCATCATCTGCATAGGTGGATGAGCCATCTTCCCTGTACAACTGCTACAATACTTAAGCAGATTAAACAGACAGTAATGATGATGATGCACGTGTATAAAAAAAAACAGGCTTTGCACACCCGTGCATTGCTTGGCCACTCTGTGCATCAAACATAAGCAGCCCAAGTTAGACACTCCCAGAGGGCAGGAAGCTCTCATCCTCATCATTTGCAGAGGTAGGTGAGCAAGCTTTGCCACACAACTACGACAGCACTTAAGGAGTGTTAGCAGACATTACAAGTTGATGATGTTTACACAGGAAAAACAGACTGTGCCTACTTATGCATTGCATGGGCACTCTGTGTACCAGACATAGGCAGCATAGGTCACATATTGTGCATAGTGCATGTCACATTTATCATCATCTGAATGAGGGAGGTTAGAGGAGTGAATGTTTTTCATAGGAAAGTGTATGAGTGTGAGAACCAAGGTGTAACAGAATAATTATGCAGAATTAAGACCAGTGTATCCAGGTATGTGTCTAATGTGTGGAACATCCATGGTAAACGCTGTGTGTGTGTGTGTGTGTGTGTGTGTGTGTGTGTGTGTGTGTGTGTGTGTGTGTGTGTGTGAGAGATATGTGTGTAGGTTCAGTAATTTTCACATCATTTTGAACTAATTCTGAGCATATCTGGGAGTTTCCTCCTAGGTTTCTAACATAGCTAAAGAAGGCCTTATGATTGTCTTTAGAGTCCTTGGCGATTTTTCTCTCAAAATTTGCCTTGGATGATTTTATGAGAGCTCTTAGTTTTTACTTATAATGATCAAAGGTGTCTTACCTTTCAAGGATTTTGCTCTATCTTGTAGTAGCTTCCTCCTTTGTTGTAGAGCTTGTTTATGGCTGGGGTCCACCAGACTGGACGCTTGCCTTTGGTACAGAGAGTCTTAGTTTTGTTTGGGATTGCCTGATCCATGCAGTCCTGTAGGTGCTGGTAGAAGGCATTTGTAAGTGATTCAGCGGTTTGAGTAATGTTTACCACTGGCTCAGGGGCCTTAAAGGAGACCACACTAGTTTTTAGAAGTGTGAAATCGGCTTTTGAGAAGTTTTTCACTGTGGTCTTTTTGTTTCAGGTGGGGCGGGATGAGGACCTCCAGCGAGATTAGTTTATGATCTGATCTCACCAGTGAGGGTATACTTCCGGTGTTGAACATTTTGATCCCATGTTAGTGATGATGAGATCAAGTATGTTTTCACCTCTTGTGGGGATGGTGACTAGTTGTTCCATGGCATTTGAGTTTATGAACTCCAGGAATCTTTGGGTTAGAGTGTTCGGGCTTGAGTAGTGTTCCCAGTCTATATTAGGGTAGTTGAAGTCACCTAGTATGATGGTGTTTGGAGATACATTTATCCCCTCAATGTTTTCAGGAAGGCCATGTGAGATTCCTGAGTTTGAGAGGGTGGCCTGTAACATGCTACAAATTGCAGAGCAGTCTTGCCTATGGTTAATTGCACCTGGATGGTCTCCGATGCATCGTGCGTTGCCACCAACCTTGAGGTGTGGGTGTCCTTTATGAATATGGACACCCCTCCTTTCTTGGTGTTGTCCGGATTTTGGGGCCGAACGTATGATATGAGGTGAAACCTGTTAGTGCTGGGGTGCTCTCAGGAGCCTTGAACCAGGTTTCTGTCACAGCACAGACATCGATGTTCTCCATATTGAGAAGGGCCTCGAGTGCGTGCATCTTGAGATTGAGACTTCTGGCATTGAGCAGCATTACCCTTACTTTTTTCCTTTTGGTGTTCTAGGGTGGTAGGTTTAGAATTTGAGCCTTGCCTAAAAAGGCACTATGGGGTGGCAAGAGCCTTTGCCAATATCCGGAAGCCCAGGGTGACAGGTGCAAGCCGTCCCTTGCGAAGCAGCGTGGCTTGTCCAGCATGTCATCCCAGGCAGACAGACATTGGATCCCCTTTGAATGACACCAGAATTTAAGCCAATTATTAAAGCTGATCATCTTATCACTGTATTGTGGCATCATTCTAGGTGAAGGTAGGATACTGCTCAAGGTCAGGGTCATACCTGCCTGGGCTACATAATCAGAGAGCTCCTCGACGTCCCTTTTCATGTAGTCCAAGGAGTGCGTCTCAGGTCGTTGACACCAGCGTGGACAATGACTGAGTCGCACTTGTACCTGCTGTTGAGAGACCTGAGTGTTTGCGTTATGTGGCGGATTCTAGCGCCGACAGGCAGCTTACTGTGACCTTCTCCTTACTCAGTCTGGTGAGCGGGCGTCAGTGTGTCTGACTATGGAATCACCAATGACAAGTGTGTCTGGCATTTTGTTTGGCCTTAAGGGCTGTGACTGTTTGACACTCTGACTGTGTGGTCTATGTGTTGCATGTGTTGGGTCGTGAGGTGGTAGTTGTTTGGGTGTCTGCTTTGGTGGCCTCTGCTGTTTTGGTAAATTTTGACCAGAGCCTCCGAGTATGTCTTTGTGTGAGTATGTGTATGATTTGAAGTTGTGATGGTACCATGTGTGACTGGGTATGTATTGTGTGTGGTTGCCTTCTCCTCCTGTCTGGTCTTGCCAGTCCTATGTTGAGAGAGCTCAGCCTCCAGTTTGGCCGTATAGTTGCATCTCTCGCATGTATTTGTGTTTTGTGGGAGAAGGAGAGGATTGTCTGTGTACATGAGGCAATTGTAACATTGCCTCAATATTCCCAGGTTCACCAGTTGAGCTGGAGAGGACACTAGCAACTGATCCCTCGACATACTAGAAGTAGTAGATAAAGAACTTTCAAAGGACTCCGGGGGAAGTGGGTTTTGGGCTGGTGGGGTACTATCTATAATAAGAGTGCTTTATCAAGGTCCAAGTACTGTAGGAGTAAGTGCTAGGCTTTACAGATAGAGAATAGTCTACTTGGGAATCAAGTAGAGATGAACTTTTCAGTTATAGGATATGCTGGTTAGATCAGCAGTACAGTTAGCGTGTTTTATATCAGGGGGCTGAAGGGAGCTAGGAATTGGCCCAAAACGACCAATGGACCACCAGTTTCTGGCTGAAACTTCACCAAATCGGACAAAAAGGCCGCTCAGTGCCTCCCACTCCCACTGGTAAGCAAAGAAACTTCCCTCCTTCCTAATAAGGCAATGGATCAGTAACAGGAACTAAAAACAAAGCCCAGGGATCAGCAACTCTGAAACTGGACTACTCTAGTTCAGTAAAGTGGGAAAACAAGAGATTTTTTGTTTTATTACAGAGATAAGGAAAAAACAGACAGTAAATGCTATAAATGCTGTAAATCGGCTAGCACTTTAGTGTGTAGCCTACAGAAACAATTTGCAACAATTAGTAACTTAAAGTGCAATAAACAGTGTAAAATGCAGAAATCACTTAAAGTAGCAGTAAAACAGGCGAAATGCAGTCGCTAGCTTAATAACAGTGGAAAGCCACAAAAATACTTATATCTGGTAGAAAGTCACTCTTTTAGCTCTCTGCTGCTTGGATCACTCTGCAGGCCACCACGAGGATCTGTGCAGGGTTGATACAAGCTGGAAAACACGTGTTTAGCGTGTTTTATAGCAGGGGGCTGAAAGGAGCTAGGAATTGGCCCAAAACGACCAATAGACTACTAGTTTCTGGCTGAAACTTCACCAATTCGGACAAAAAGGCTGCTCAGTGCTTCCCACTCCCACTGGTAAGCAAAGAAACTTCCCTCCTTCCTAATAAGGCAATGGATCAGTAACAGGAACTAAAAACAAAGCCCAGGGATCAGCAACTCTGAAACTGGACTACTCTAGTTCAGTAAGGTGGGAAAACAAGAGATTTTTTTTTTTTTTTTTTTTTTTACAGAGACAAGGAAAAAAACAGACAGTAAATGCTATAAATGCTTTTAAGTGGCTAGCACACTTGAGTGTGTTAGCCTACAGGTAAAATTAAGCAACAAATAACTTTTAAGAGTGCAAAACAGTTAATCAACACAAAAACAGTTTAAATAGAATGCAGAGCTGTATAAACAGGCTAAGATGCAGTCGCTAAGCAGTAAATATTCAAAAAGCCAGAAAAAAATACTTAAATCAGTTATAGCAAATACAGTTATAACAAATGCTCTGAAATATACTGTATATTTCCAATATGTTTGAGAAGGACAGTCAGAACACAAGAAGGTTCAGGCGAAGAAGAAAAAAAAAGTTTTGTTTTACTTTTGAAAAGGTAAAAGGAGGAACAGAAGGCCTTATCAAATGTTCTCTCTGTATTAAGAAGAATGAGCTAATGACACTAGACTGGGAGGTGTGTCACAGTAGGGGGCAACTGCAAAGCCACCAAGTATAGGAGCAAGACACCAAGAGAGAGGGAGGGTGGGACAAAATAGCCTAAGACAACAAGCTATGAAAGTTTTTAAACAGAAAAGATTTCTGAAGATTCTGAATAGACAAAGTGCTTTATATATATTAAATTATAAAAACAGTAATCTGTTAAAATAATCAAAAAATACTTATATTTTGTAGCTCAGTTGGTCAAACAACTTCTCCAGCCTGCACCAAAGACCAGAACAACAACTTTTTTACAAGAACACAAAAGAACCAGCCCCACTAGCCAAGAGATAATTACACAGAGTAAATGTTTCAGTTTATACAATAGCCTAAGACAACAAGCTATGAAAGTTTTTAAACAGAAAAAGATTTCTGAAGATTCTGAATAGACAAAGTGCTTTATATATATTAAATTATAAAAACAGTAATCTGTTAAAATAATCAAAAAATACTTATATTTTGTAGCTCAGTTGCGGTCAAACAACTTCTCCAGCCTGCACCAAAGACCAGAACAACAACTTCTTTTTTACAAGAACACAAAAAGAACCAGCCCCCACTAGCCAAGAGATAATTACACAGAGTAAATGTTTCAGTTTATACAATAGCCTAAGACAACAAGCTATGAAAGTTTTTAAACAGAAAAAGATTTCTGAAGATTCTGAATAGACAAAGTGCTTTATATATATTAAATTATAAAACAGTAATCTGTTAAAATAATCAAAAAATACTTATATTTTGTAGCTCAGTTGCGGTCAAACAACTTCTCCAGCCTGCACCAAAGACCAGAACAACAACTTTTTTTACAAGAACACAAAAAGAACCAGCCCCCACTAGCCAAGAGATAATTACACAGAGTAAATGTTTCAGTTTATACAATAGCCTAAGACAACAAGCTATGAAAGTTTTTAAACAGAAAAAGATTTCTGAAGATTCTGAATAGACAAAGTGCTTTATATATATTAAATTATAAAAACAGTAATCTGTTAAAATAATCAAAAAATACTTATATTTTGTAGCTCAGTTGCAGTCAAACAACTTCTCCAGCCTGCACCAAAGACCAGAACAACAACTTTTTTTTACAAGAACACAAAAGAACCAGCCCCCACTAGCCAAGAGATAATTACACAGAGTAAATGTTTCAGTTTATACAATAGCCTAAGACAACAAGCTATGAAAGTTTTTAAACAGAAAAAGATTTCTGAAGATTCTGAATAGACAAAGTGCTTTATATATATTAAATTATAAAAACAGTAATCTGTTAAAATAATCAAAAATACTTATATTTTGTAGCTCAGTTGCGGTCAAACAACTTCTCCAGCCTGCACCAAAGACCAGAACAACAACTTTTTTTACAAGAACACAAAAGAACCAGCCCCCACTAGCCAAGAGATAATTACACAGAGTAAATGTTTCAGTTTATACAATAGCCTAAGACAACAAGCTATGAAAGTTTTTAAACAGAAAAAGATTTCTGAAGATTCTGAATAGACAAAGTGCTTTATATATATTAAATTATAAAAACAGTAATCTGTTAAAATAATCAAAAAATACTTATATTTTGTAGCTCAGTTGCGGTCAAACAAATATGCTGAAGAAAATTGTTTCATGACACTAAAGTTACACCCATGCCTATTCACAAGCTAGCACTATCATAGACCATGTTTTTTGGGCTATTAAAGTCATGGTTTCCCTGCCAGGATGCATCTGGTGGTACTGTGCAGTATGACCCTGCCACCTGTACCAAAATACTGACTACAGTTAGTATGTTACATGATCTAATACTTAGAAAACAGTTACAGCAAGGTGGCCTAGTGCAGGGATAGTTGTTCCCAGTAAAAAGGCAGCAGCAGCTGAGACAGATGAGGAGTCAGAGGAGGAGCTAGCATCAGGGGATGACCATGCCAGATGGAGGTGGAGTCAGAGGAGGAGCTAGCATCAGGTTGATGACCATGCCAGATGGAGGCAGGCAGGCACAATATGTAATGGCACTAGCTTAGGGGCAGTGAATTGCACATACACTTACTGCTTAAGTTACATAAGAGCTCAGCAGATACAAACAGCAACAATGATGAATATAAATAAACCAGACCATGCTTACTCATGCAATGCATGGCTACTCTGAGCATCAGGCATAAACAGCCCAAGGCCAGGATGCTATCATTATCACTTGCATAGGTGAGTGGGCAAACTTTCCTGCACAACCACATCAATACCTAAGTAAATTAAGCAGACATGCCCAATCACAGCAGTACCTAAGCAGAGTAAGCAGACATGCACTACCACAGCAGTACCTAAGCAGAGTAAGCAGACATGCGCTACCAAAGCAGTACCTAAGCAGAGTAAGCAGACATGCGCTACCACAGCAGTACCTAAGCAGAGTAAGTAGACATGCGCTACCACAGCAGTACCTAAGCAGAGTAAGCAGACACGCCCAATCACAGCAGTACCTAGGCAGAGTAAGCAGACATGCGCTACCACAGCAGTACCTAAGCAGAGTAAGCAGACATGCACTACCACAGCAGTACCTAAGCAGAGTAAGCAGACATGCCCAATCACAGCAGTACCTAGGCAGAGTAAGGAGACATAAGCTACCACAGCAGTACCTAAGCAGAGTAAGCAGACATGCGCTACCACAGCAGTACCTAAGCAGAGTAAGCAGATAGTAAACATGATGATGCATACAGAGGAAACTCAGACTATATAAACTTATACATGAGCTCACGAGCTCACCACATACCTCTCAACCTTTTAGTATAAGAAATCTGGACCTGGCCAAAAATAATGGGGAGGTCAAAGGTTCCAAAATAGGGACACATTTTAAATATTGCTCTTATAAACTTGGAAAGTCTTTAGACTAAAAGGTGTTGTGTTAGCGTGTATTTTATGAAGGACATAAAGTCTGAAACTTGACTGTTTGTCATACCTTAGAGACTCCAGTCATCAATGATTTGACAGAAAACAACAAATTTTATGCGGAACAGACCAAATATGGGCATTCTGCAAACATCTGGACATTTGAGAGGTATGGCTCAGCAGATACAGACAGTAACAATGATGCATAGAAACAACCGGGACTGTGCCCACCCATGCACTTCCTAGCCACTCTGTGCATCAGACATAAGCAACCTAAGTTAGACAGTCTTCCAGAGGGCAGAGTGCTTTTATCATCATCTGCATAGGTGGATGAGCCATCTTCCCTGTACAACTGCTACAATACTTAAGCAGATTAAACAGACAGTAATGATGATGATGCACGTGTATAAAAAAAAACAGGCTTTGCACACCCGTGCATTGCTTGGCCACTCTGTGCATCAAACATAAGCAGCCCAAGTTAGACACTCCCAGAGGGCAGGAAGCTCTCATCCTCATCATTTGCAGAGGTAGGTGAGCAAGCTTTGCCACACAACTACGACAGCACTTAAGGAGTGTTAGCAGACATTACAAGTTGATGATGTTTACACAGGAAAAACAGACTGTGCCTACTTATGCATTGCATGGGCACTCTGTGTACCAGACATAGGCAGCATAGGTCACATATTGTGCATAGTGCATGTCACATTTATCATCATCTGAATGAGGGAGGTTAGAGGAGTGAATGTTTTTCATAGGAAAGTGTATGAGTGTGAGAACCAAGGTGTAACAGAATAATTATGCAGAATTAAGACCAGTGTATCCAGGTATGTGTCTAATGTGTGGAACATCCATGGTAAACACTGTGTGTGTGTGTGTGTGTGTGTGTGTGTGTGTGTGTGTGTGTGTGTGTGTGTGTGTGTGTGTGAGAGATATGTCATAGGCAGTGTGAGCTTGTGTGTGCATGTGTCTCTGCAGGGAAAAAGCCTCAGCAGGTGTGCCAGCACTATGCTATGGCATACTGGACAAGTCCACAACATACATGGAAGAAGATCAAGTTTATATGTATAAATCCCTGCCCACCAGAACTGCCCCTGCCAAGAATTGCACTAGCTGCTCCACAGTCCTAGCAATAAGTTGGTATACTACCTAAATGTGAACAGTCTCTGCTGGATGAGGTGTCAGCATGGCTACATCCAAGGTCACGACTACATGGACAGTCTCTCCAGAGTGTAGACAAATCCACAACTGGCAGGGATATTACCAAAGTATCCCTCTCTATCCTACATGAAAGGTAGCAGCATAAAAGATATGCTGGTACATGAGATATTTGTTATACCTTCAATGAGTATACAAAGGCCAATAAGGGCCGTGGGAATGCTACAATGTGGTAAGTGCCCAGTATAGATACATGTCATTGACCCTGTTAGATTTATTAATAATGTGAAATTTGAGCCCAAAGGACTATTTACATGTGAAAGTACAGGGGTAGTGTATGTTTTATGTTGCCCATGTAATTTGTTTTATATTGGGGAAACAAAGAGAATGTTCTGTACTAGATTTAGAGAACATTTGAGAGATATAAAACATCAAAGAGAGGAAAAGACAATTTCTGCTCATTTTAAAACAAAATATAATAGGTTCATAGGTTCATACTAGGCTATCTGCCCTGGGGCAATTATAAGCCTAGCCCGATTCTGTATGGCTTACGCCACCCCTTGATTTGAGTATACTGTGCCCTTTTTAAGGTTTAGTTTACTGTGCCTCTGTCTAATAGTGACACGGGAGTAATCCCTGGGACAAACCTATGATCCCTCATCCACTTATCGAGATTCTTCTTGAAGAGATTCAGTGAGGTGCTCTGCCTCACATGAACTGGAATTCTATTCCAGAGCGAAGGGAGACAATGATTTGTCTCTGCTAAGAGGTGCTGTTCTGGAACAAATTAGTTGTACTTGGGGGGGGTGAAATTTTGTTGAAAGAAAAATTATTATATAAAGAATGCATTTACATTTTAAAATATAACATGTTGGTCCCTTATGGACTGAATATGGAGCTAAACTGGAAGTATCATCTTTAAGTTTTGTGTGCTTTTTAAATTGTATAATTGGAAGTGATTTGTGATTGGTAAATAATTTATGTATGAAATATATAAAATGTGTGGTGTTTTAGATATGAGTTTGTATTCCAGGAAGGTGATAACATCGAGGCGCTAGAATAAAGTACTGTTTTTTCATTGCCTGGTTGTTATATTATATTATATTACGTTCATTTTTTCCACTTTGGATCTCTTGTTGTCATTCACTTCCACAACTGATGTAGCAGTGATAGTGTATCCACTGCAGAAATGGGATCGGGCACATCTACAACCACATCGGCTAACATCTGAGGACGTACTAGACGACCAGTCTTGTGAAACTTGTCCCTCACCCAACAGATGACCTAAAAGAGACACTCACCATTCAATGTGTCATTCATTCTGTCCAAGGAGTCCCACACATGGTTCATACAGTCCCGTGCATCAGTGTGCACAACATGCAGTTATCTCACAACCTCTTCCAAGACCCTGATGGAATTTGCCTATGCCTCCACAATGGTTGTGTGCGATGGATATACATAGGCACACTGACTGGGTCCATAGTGTGTGGAGGGATTGTCAGGAGGCACACTCCCTGTGTCTGATATACCCCTGGCAGCCCCGGAGTATGCCTGTTAATCCCTACTATAATCATCAAAAGCAAAGTATCCTTTAACATCAGACAGAAGTAAGTTCCTCAGTGCTTGTGTTAGACAATGCTTCACCTGTCAGTACATCAAAAAATAAAAATAAAAACATCCCCTGTAAGTATGCCCCAAAACTACAACTACACATACAAGTGTTATAATTTCAGTTAAAAATAAAGATGATTACTGCATGTACGTATGGCCATACCATGTGCAGGTGGTTAAAAATAAAGATGATTACTGCATGTAAGTATGGCCGTACCATGTGCAGGTGGTTAAAAATAAAGATGATTACTGCATGTACGTATGGCCATACCATATGCAGGTGGTTGATGCAGCTCGATGTCAGATGTACCTAGATGCAATAGGTGACATAGTTATTAAAGCATCCATGTGACTAACAACTTCAAATGGGGTACTTGGCAAAGTTGAGCAACATACCCTGGGGATCACTAGTCCAAATCCTCTGGGGACCTTCCATCTCTGCCCCAATACCTAGCACAGCAATGTCAAACTCTGAGGAGGTGTCAGCACCCCTAAGTGATGCCAGGAACTTCTCTGTCTTGCTAAGTGATAGCACTGTAGATGGCCCACCACTTGTACCACACTCCTCTGCTGTAACACAGCCTCCACTCTGACGATGGCTCTGTGTGTCATATCAGAGACCCTATCTCAGACCATTTCATAAATACAGCCCTGGCCACTGGCAGCATTCATATCATCGACCACCTACTGCCAGAGGCTTGCACTGCATAAAGATGTCAACCATGGAGACAGAGGGCCTGGACTATTACCTCATTCTCAACCTCTATAAAATTATTTTTTTATGAGGATTTGCCCTTAGCAGGCTTAGGAGGCATATCCTTGTTATGGAATAAAAATCAGATATCAAAACTCAGGTTCCCTCACTGGTAGTACACTAAATGTAACAATTATGAAATATATACCAATATGCCCTCATGAAATCACTTACAAGAGCCTAACACAAACATAACTTCACCCTAAAACCCCTAAAAATACAACCAGTGCTGCAAAGTCCATATGCATGTGTCCAACCCTCCACAGAGGGGAATAATTAGTAGGTCCAGGAATGTCTGCTTATCAGGCACACAGACTCATAAACACAGCAACGCTATAAAACAAAAAACAACCTTCGCATTGTCAACAATAGGACACACATTGTTATTTGCCTACCTTTACAGTTGCACATGTATATCTCTCTGAACAGTTAAAGTGCCAACAAATATACTCATCAGCTCCAGATTTCCAGATTGTTTGGGTACCACTCTCAGTCAGAACACAAGGAGATTCTAGCAATGCTATGCAGGAATTTACAAAATGGTAGTATATTTATACCAGCAAGATAAAAGCCAAGCCTTGAGACAATCAGATAACACAAAAGCTGTTAGACCAGTTTTACCAACTTTAAGAACACAACAGTAATAGTGTGGGAGGGTGGGTGAAAAAAAGTTTCCGCAAGATAAGAAAACAAAATTCTGCCAGCAAATATATAAATAATTTAGTCAAGCAAAAATAAAGACAGTGCAGAACTCTGAACAGTTAAAGTTCCAAAAATATTTTTTTAAGATTATTATTATTATTATTATTATTATTATTATTATTATTATTACTGGAGTTGTTTGCTCATATATATAAGCATTTAGAAACAACTACCTCTAGGAATGCTTCCGGTTATCAAAGAGTACTAGAGAAATATTGGACAATCTGTGTAGGAGATTCTATAGGAATGAGAGATGTACTAATTGGTTCTCTGTGAGATTATTTTTATTTATTTTTATTTTACATTTGTTTACCAGGCTAGTCCAACTGGATACATGTCCATTTTCAGTGGAGGCCCGGGGAGAAAAGCTCCAGTTACACAGCATAATAAAATATACAAAAACATTCTATAACATTTAGATTTTACATTTATAGAATAGAACATTTGAAAACAACATTTTGGACATTGAAAGGAAAAAGTTTGGCAATAACATTAATATAGCGTAATACCTCTGCAGTTACCAAAAATTAGAATAAGACAGAAAAAAATGGCTAATAGAGTTACAGATAAGAAGTAATACTCAAGGAGGAGAGTGCAAAGAATAAGGAGGGGGGTTAGTTATAAGGAATGGTCAGAAGTAGAGATTTGTGGTAGAGAATAATATTTTGATTGGTGACAGGTAGTTAGAGAAAAAACAAATGGTTAGTCAGGGTTGTTACAAGAGCATAACCAGTGATTTGAGAGGAAAAGTTTTAGGTTAGTTTTAAATAGTGGGAGAGAGGTAAGGGTAGTGAGGTCATTTGGTAACTGATTCCATATTTTACCAACTGAGTTTGAGAATAACGAATCACCTGCTAAGTTATTAGAGAAGGAAGTGTGTATCAACATTTTGCTGGCAGAGCGCAGATTCTTCAAATTATTATAAGGTCTTATAAGGGAAGAGAGAAATGGGGTGTTATTGGGTTGGTGTAGGGCTTTGTGGGTGATTATAAGTTGGTTAAATTGTAGTAGTAGCGGTAATTCAAGCCATCCTAGCTGTTTTAGATTCTGACAGTGGTGGGTACTGTAAGGAGAGTTGGTAGCAAATCTAGCAATATTATTGTATGATCTAGGAAGATTGTTAAGATTATTTTTAGAAAGATTGGTATATATGGGGGAAGCATATAAGATGGTATTGATTAAATGGGTTCTAGCTATTGTGGCTCTGGCTACTGGTGTCAGGAAAGGTTTAATGGGATAAAGGGATCCAAGTTTTTTGTTAGTAGACTTAATTGTAGAATTTATGTGAGTGTCAAACTTTAGTTGATTGTCAGTAGTAATTCCAAGGAGTTTGGTGGTGGGGTCTGGAGAGATAACGGTGCCATCGTCAGATGTAAGTGTGAAATGGAGAGGGGGAGATAGATGAGATGGGGTAAAGAGCAGTAGTTTGGTTTTTTTAGGGTTAAGGAGAAGACAGTGGTTAGAGAACCATTTTTCAATAGTACAGAAGGCTTTTTGTGTGTGAGAATGAAGATCAGTTTGTGATGAGGCAGAACAAATGATAGTGGAGTCATCAGCATATTGAATACAGGTAGACTGTGGAATACAGAGGTGAAGGTCATTTATGAAAATGGAAAACAGTAGTGGACCTAAAACTGAGCCTTGTGGGACACCTAGAGAGGTAGGAAGAAGGTCGGAAAGATGGTTTTGCCAGAGAACAGCTTGTTTTCGGTTATCCAGATAGGATGTGAACCAGTTCATAGCAGAATAGTCGAAGGAGAGGGACTTCAGTAGGTGGAGGAGAAGTTGATGATTAACCATGTCGAAGGCTTTAGATACGTCTACAAAGAAAGCAGAGCATAAAGTATTATTGTTACGATTTTTGTTGATACAGTTAGTAAAGGATAGTAAGGCTGTGGTGGTACTATGAAATAGCCGAAAACCATGTTGACAGTTAGCTAGGAGCTGATGGTGGAGTAGGTGGGTTATAAGTTGTTTATTGATACATTTCTCCGTGATTTTAGCAAGTGGGGAGAGTAGAGCAATGGGACAAAAGTTAGAGAAATCAGTAGAGTCGCCACCTTTATGAAGAGGAATAATATATGAGATTTTCCAGATTGATGGGATTAAACCTTCTTTTAAGGTTCTGTTGATTAATATGGAGATTGGGTAGGCAATGGCTTTGGCTCCTATTTTGAGGTATTCAGCCGGTAGTTGGTCAGCTGAGGGGGTATTAGGTTTTAGTTTTTGAAGTAGGGAAGAGATATAGGAGGTGGGTATAGGTTCAAGGTGAAAAGGGGGAGGAGTAGAGCTTGGACTGGGCAGGTTAGATATGTCTGGATTTTGCTGATTTGCTAGTTTTAGTATAGTAGTAGTAAAGAAAGAATTGAAGGCATTAGCTGTTTGCATTGGACAGTCTGGGTTGGAGCCTAGTGGGTTAGGTGATTCCACTCTGCCTGGGGATAGTAGTGTGTTAATAGTAGACCAAAATATATGTGGTTGATGAAGGGATGTTTGTTGTAGTTGTATATAAAAGTTATTTTTGTCCTGTAGGATAGCTTTTTTTGTAATATTTCTTTGTTGTTTAAATGTTTGGTGATCAGTAGTGTCCGTTGTGGACCGCCATTTAGCCAAGATTTGTTTCTATTGAGGATTAGTTTCCTAGTGTGATTTGAGAGGCATGGAGCTGGTTTATTTTTCATTCTTATAGAATGGATTGGGGCATGTTGGTCTAGGATTGCTAGGAAGGTGGTATTAAAGTAATTAACTGCTTCATCTATAGGGAGAGACTTAAGGGGAGACCAGTTACATTGTTTAAGTTCGGTTAGAAACAGTTCATGGTCAAGGTGTTTTTTTGCTGCGGATGGTTCTGACTGAAGAGGAGATATTTGTTTTATGTCTAATAATATATATGAGAGAGTGGTCACTAAGGTCAGATTAGCTGATGCTTGGGCTTGACTACTAAATTATATTAAAGCAAGCACTAGTCCAGGTATTTTTAAGAACAAATTGGTTGCTTATTATGGGGAATGCTTGTCTTGGTATATTGGCAGGCTAGAAGGGTATTACTGCCATTGCCTGAAATATTTGTATGCATGCATGTACGCCTGATATAGGGATGGAAGTGAGTAGCTAATGTTAGCTATAGTTTATGCACAGACCAAAAAAGGACAGCATTTTTGTCTGTCAAGCAGTACAAATGCAATGCAAACAGTCTGGTTGCATGCAGTATAAACCTATGCCAAGACACTGCTGGCTGTGGCATGTGATGTCTGTTAATACACTTTGGGGTAAACTGCAACCAAAGGTCATCAGGTTGCAAGTGTGACAGGAAACAAAAATAATAAAGTGGTTATTTGACTGTATAATACTTAAAATGTGTCAGAAAAAAATGGGGTGCGCAAAGGAAACCGGCAGCAACACAAGAAGGACATGATTTCAGAGGAAACTGACACAGGAAGCAACTCCAAATACAGAATATCTAGAGACCAGGACTTCAGTGCACATAGAGTGGTCCTTGGAGTTGAGAGGCAGTGGTCCCCCCCCAGCACCAAGCCACATTATGCTCAGTTGTGCAATAGTTATCATTGCTTTCTATAACTGTAATTGAAATTATAATATATATATATATATATATATATATATATATATATATATATATATATATATATATATATATAGCATTGAAATGCTGGTGATATGTCATGTCTCTTGCTTACATTGTTACTAAGAAACTATATTCTATAGGTCACAAACATAACTGTGACTTGCAAACCAACCTTTCTTTAGAAACTGTAATGTTTTGTCTGATGATAACTTACTTTTACCCAGTGACTCCTGAACTGCACAGGTGCCTGATGGTGCGTGATACTTTTTTGATTCTGCCATGGCTGTCTTCAGTATTAATGCAGGCCGCTCAGTTTTCTGACGCAATGAGAAGTCCAGTACTGCTTGTTTTAAATGTTCATTTGAAAAGGCCATGGATGGCTTTGTTGTAAGTCTCCTTCTGTTCACAGAAGGGAACTGAGATGCTGTGTCACTGTGACTAGAAGAAGACTGGGCAGCTGTTACTGCTACACTGGGAGTGGTTGTACAACTGTCATCTAAACTAAAACTTTCTTCTGTAGTTGAATTCAACATTAATGCAGCCCTTTGAGACAATGGAGAGACTGGAACTGTTTGTTTTAAACCTTCCTCAGAGGGAGACTCAGAGCGGAAACTGAACAGTTCAACAGACATTTTGTCTACTGATGTTTGCAGTGCTACTGTTTTCGTCTCTGGCAGGGACGTTGACAGGGACTTCACTGTTTTAAAGAGTATAAATAGTATTAGTTAACATATTAATCATCAGACATTTACTATATATCCATGGTTACCATTTATATTTCAGTTCTGGACACAGTTGTATCATCTAGAATTATAAAGTTATACATGTATTAGAGCAGTGACAAAAAGGCAGGAGTTTTGAGCTGGATGTGGCAGAGTTAAAGATGTTTAAGATTTGCACTGAGTGTGACGAGGGTGGACAGGATTAGGAATAAGTATATTAGAGGATCAGCCCAGGTTGGAAGGTTTGGAGACAAAGCCAGAGAGGCAGGATTACGTTGGTTTGGACATGTGCTGAGGAGGGCTGCAGATTATATTGGGATAAAGATGCTAAGGAAGAAGCTGCCAGGTAACAGGAAAAGAGGAAGGCCTAAGATAAGGTTTATGGATGTGGTGAGACATGACATGCAGGTGGTTGGTATGACAGAGCAAGATACAGAGGACAGGAAGAAATGGAAACAGGTGATCTGCTGTGGCGACCTCTAATGGGAACAGCCGAAAGAAGAAAGAAGACGTATTAAAGCATTGAAAATTGCTGCATGAAAATAACCACAATTGTCCTCCTACATACTTCATAAAGTACTGCATTTGTGTAACAGCCTTAAATCAGTGCGTATTCCAACAAATAAATAAATAAAGTGTATTGTGTGTATTATGTATGTGTTGCCATATGAGAAGGCCTGAACTGATAACTACGGCAGTCCAGCCAGACCAAATAGGTAAGACAGTCTATGTCTTTCTATAGATAGTCACCTTTTAAATCTTACCTGCATAATAAGTGACTGAAGAGTGCTCTGACCCACCCTATTAACTTTGGAATTTGTCATTGTTTTGTACATTTCTACAGCAAGAGAAAGGATTATACAACTTAAATGTTAATTTTCATTTTATGCTTAGTTTGATTTATCTGTGGTGCTGATCAAATTGTAAAAGCTTTCATTTTTAAAGCTTGGCTATATGAGGGTTGACCTTGTGGTTTTATTATACTGACTGACAGGCAAAGCTTCCATCAGACCTGCAAAATACAACCTATTATAGCAAAGCTCAGGCTCTCTGCCACAATTATACTGAAGGCTAGACAGACCAGGACTGCATTATATACTGGAAGAAGAATATTTTGAGGGTGAATGAGTCTAAAACAATGAGTAAAAAGGTCACACAGGAAAACCAATTGGTTAAAAAACACAAAAAGAAAAATCTAGCAAAGCTAGACTTTCTACTGTGTGATACCTTAAACCTCTTGTATCAGAGGCAACATGGGATATATGCAAATTACCCTTTAAGGATATCAGGTGTTTCAGCTAAATGGCAATTCTGAATGCCCATGACTTTTTTCTTTTACTTTTACTTTTAAGTATATTTATGGATAATTTCAGGCCAATAAAGCCAAACCCTCTAGCTGTGGACATGTATGTTTCTGCCGTCTTATGGTATCATCAGCACAGCATAAGAGGAATGTTTGACTTTTTGAAACACAGGGTTGTCGTACCCAACTGATATCCATAAACATTAGGGTGTCTACAAAATATCCCAAATAACAAACTAAAACAATAAGTAAAAAGGTCATTCCCTTCCGAAACAGGGATTGATGTCAGAGTATAGACAAACAGAAAGGGATAGAGGAATCCTAAGTGAAAGACCTGCTCTGGTAGAGTTTTTAGATGAATCTAGAAGAGAAGCTACTGTTAAAAATGATAATTAGTTGGGCATATTAAATATTTCATGATAACTGTAGGAATCAAAGGAGGTTAAAAAGACTGAGGAGAGAAAGACTGGATAAGCAACTCTCAAGGAAACAATGGCAGGACATATGTATGGCTATTGCATATGCAACAGTCTAGAAGATTTATGATTTTTGCTTAAAAGTGCTTGCATAAGTATTTTTATACTGCAAGCAGACTCCAAAGAATTTTTCCTCAGGTAGATGGCAAATGCTGGAGGTATGATGGGGAAGAAAGAGGTAACTGAGAACATATGTTTTGGGAGTGCAATGAGTTGGCAAACTTTAAAATTCCCCACAGAGTACTCTGTCAGAAATATTGGGTGAGCAAATGGGTATAACTATGGAAATTATTTTTTGAGCTGGGATACAGGATCTGAATTGCCTAGATATAGGAAGGCCTTGTTAAGTTTAATTCTGGTGGCTGCCAAAAAAGCAATTACTAGAAAATGTAAATCATGGTCTAAACCAACCATATTTGAAGTAGTAAATATTGTAACTGAGATAAAAGAACTGAAAGTGAGATGTTTAGAAAAGAGTAAGTGCAAATTACATTGAAAAAATGGAAATTGTGGGAACAATGCATGCAGAATAATGTTTTGGAGGAAGAATGAGGTTTAAAAGAAGGAAATGAGCCAAGTTATTTAATGTTGGATTGATGATAACTGTACGGAAGACTACATGTATAATGTGTGTAACTGTGAACATGCTAATATCATTTGTTTCCTTTTATATAACTGTATGTTTGCCGGTGTCATAAGTGATAATTCAATAAAGGTGTTAAACTATCAAGTATGCTGAACACTGGCCTGAGAACATAAAGAAAAAAGGAAGGAAACAGAATAAAAGCTTATGGGTTTGCAAATCAGAAGTTATGAAAGGAGGGGGATAAGGGAAGAGGTGCAGGAAAGTTTGAGGTGATGGGTGGCAAATGCTACCACAAAACACACAGCAGAATGCTGGAGAGAATGGCTGGTTCAAGCTATTGGACCTCCTCCATCCCTACCAATGAGCACTGTTTCAACTGTGGCAGGACTGGGCACTGGAGAGTAAAATGTCCTTATAAACAGAGGCAACAGGAGAATTGGAGCACCTGATAACTGGACTACAGTAATGCTTCCCTCCTGTCCCCCACCTACACAGACTCAGAACAATATATGCAGAAAATATTTTGAAGGAGGAATGAGGTTTAAGAGAAGGTAGTAACTGAATAACTTATGTAATGCTGCTCAGATTATATGGTATATAAAAATATATGTGATATACAATGTTTACAAATGTGAACTTGTTAATACGGTTTGATTAATTTTATATAAATGTAAGTTTGCCTTTGTCACAAGTGATAATTCAATAATGGTATTAAAAAAAGAAAATAACATACAGAGGCCAGAGGGGCCCTATGCCATAACATATCCTGATGAAGTTTTCTGAAGGACAGAAGTTATACATGTAAGATGGTAAACAGAGTTCAAGATGTGACCGGATTCATTTTTCCTTATTTACTAAAAGAACAATGATATCCTCACATACACATACTTTTCATGTAAACAGTACGAATAGTTGTAAGATGCTAAACTGTTAAAACTGTAGCATACCATGTGTGCCTCATACTATACCTAACATCTCTTAAAGTATGCAAAGGATTGTTTTGCCAAAGTTCTATGGGATCATGTTAAAAAATTCTTGGTCCCCCTCATCAGCTGTGATTTGGAATAAATATTATATTTTCTATGGACAGATATTCTGTCAGTCTGTCTTTGTTTTAGTTCTTACCTTAACAGAGGTAACCAACACATTGCATGGAAGTAATGCAAGTCAAGTTCATAGGTTCATAGGTTGGTACAAGGCTATCAGCCCTACGGCCTATACAAGCCTAGCCATAACAATTCCCTGGCTATTTCTTCCCACAGTATTTACTTCCCTGGACCCATCTCTAGCGGAGCGACTGACGTGATCCCCGGGGTGAATTTCCTATTTCCCATCCAATCGTCAAGGTTCCTTTTGAAGAGGACCAAACAGGCACTCTGCTTGACATGTATGTGCAGTCTATTCCAGAGTCTGGGGAGTCTCTGGGTCAGGAACCTATCCCTCCAGCATGTTTTGTTCATTGTGATGACAAGGTTTAGATCCCTGGAGCGTGTCTCTCTGAGGGATTGGGATTTCTTTAAGTGTAGCATGCCCAACAGCTCTGGATTTGACATGCCCTTGTACGTTAAGCAGAGATCGCCTCTGAGTAGACGATATGTGACAGAGTATAGCTGGAGTTTGTTTAGATGGTCAGCATATGGCATTTGCTTTAGGCCTTTGATTCTTTTAGTTAGTATTTCTGCAGCCTTTCTAGTTGTTGCAGATGTCTTGAGAGGAACATACCAAACAGGGCATTGTATTCTATAATGGGTCTAATGAGGGATGAGTATAGTGGGACAATGACCTCCTTTTTTCTGGATGAAAAGCCCTTAGTGATGAGGTGTGCCATATAGAAGTATTTCCTGACTGTTGTGGCAATGTGGTTATCGAAGGTGAAACCACTATCCACCTGTGTCCCTAAGTCTCTTATCACACTTTTGGTGTTTAGTGTACTGCCTCCTATGTGGTAATTCACGTGTACATGTTTTTCCCAAAGGGAATAACTATACATTTCTTGGCATTGAGCTTGACCCCGTGGCTCTGGCACCAAGCATTTGTTTCTGTAAGGCCCTTTTGTAGAATATCCACATAATTTGGGGATTCAATAATGGCTCCAAGTTTGCAGTCGTCTGCAAACTTTGTTAGCAAGAGTCCCTTAGTACTGGCCTGTACTTCAAAGAAGTAGATGCCAAACAAGAGCGGTCCCAGGACTGAACCCTGAGGTACTCCACTTGTCGCTTGTCTGGAGCTGGATTTGGAGTCGGGTACTTTTACAGTGTGGGTTCTGTCAGTAAGCCAGATGGCAACCCATTGAGTGACGTAGGGATTAATGCCCAACTTAGTAATTTTATCTATGATTCCAGAGTGGGGAATGGTGTCGAAGGCCTTGGCAAGGTCCAGATAGGCTGTGTGGACCTTCTTACCCTTGTCCACGGCTCTGGAGACTGATTTGAAGAAGTCAATCAGGTTCAGGAGACAAGATCGGCCCTTCACGAACCCAAACTGCGTGGGGTCCAGTGTTTGAAGGTTGCCAATGTCTTTGTTTATAAGTTCCATGATAATACATTCCATGGCCTTGCAGATCAGGCTCATCAGACTGATGGGGCAGTAGTTCCCGGGATCCAAAGTAGATCCCCCTTTGTGGAGTGGGATAACTGTAGCTGTGCAACACTCAGTGGGCATGAAGCCTGAGGTGAGGCTATGATTAAACATGACACTTAGGTGAGGTGCCAGTTCATTTTGTAGTTCATGTAGTACACAGCCTGGGATGTTGTCTGGTCCCATGGATGCTGTATTCTTAGCTTTGGAGAGTGCGTTTTGTACCTGTGTGGCCGTTATTACCAGAATTTGGCAATCTTTCGGTACCGAGATGGGCCCTTTAGGGACTCAGAGGGGGGTGAAATTTGCACTGAATCGATCTGCCAGGATATTGGCAATATCCTTAGGAACAGTATATTTAATGCCATTTTATTGTAGCTCAGAGCAGATCTGAGCATTGCCATTTAGATTCTTGACATAGCTATAGAATGCCTTGTGATTGTCTTTGGAATCTTTGGCAATTTTATTTTCTTAACTAGCTTTGAAGGCTTTTATGAAGGATCTCAGCTTCTTACTGAGGCTGGTAAAGGAGGTTTTTGCATCCTGGGATTTTTCTCTTTTCTGCAACAGTTTCTTCCTTTTGTTGTAAAGTTTGTTTATGGCAAGGGACCACCAGATTGGCTTCCTTTTTTTGGAGGAGAGCATCTTGGCTCTATTAGGGATGGCATGATTCATGCATGAGTGGATGTGCTCATACAGTGCCTTAGTGTACGATTCAGCAGTCAAACTTTCAGTTTCCGTCTGCATGAGTGTCATGAAGTTTGTCACTTCTGACTTGAGTATCATGAAGTTGGTTTTGGAGAAGTTTTTTACAGAGGTTTCCTTACTGGGGGGTGGGGTGGGATGTGATTTGCTTATGGTCAGACCTGACCAAGGGGGGGGGGTGACCATAGGTGTGGAGCATCGATTTCCCATTTTGGTAATGACCAGGTCTAGGATATTGGAGCCACTGGTGGGACTAAGGATTAGTTGACCCAGGGCGTTGGAATTTATGAATTCCAAGAACCGTTGGGCAAATGTTTTGGTACATGAGTAGTTTTCATAGGTTCATAGGTTCATACTAGGCTATCTGCCCTAGGGCATTTACAAGCCTAGCCAGAGTGTGTTTGGCTTTCGTCACCCATTTTAAATGAATTTTGCTATGCCCTTTTTCGAGGTTAGTACACTGTGCCTCTGTCTAACTGTGACACAGAAGTGATACCCAGGGTAAATCTACAATCTCCCATCCACTCATCAAGATTCCTCTTGAAGAGAGTCAATGAGGGACTCTGCCTAACCTGGACTGGGATTTTATTCCAGAGTGAAGGGAGCCTCTGGGTTATGAATCTGTCCCTCCAGCATGTCCTATTTATTTCAGTGCTGAGGTTCAAGTCTCTCAAGCGCATAGCTCGATGGGATTTGGATTTTCTGAGGTGCAGCATGTCCATTAATTCCGGGTTGGACATGGCTTTATACGTCAGGCACAGATCGCCTCTGAGCAGGTGGTATGCCACTGGGTAGAGCTGGAGTTTCTTTAACCGGGCATCATATTTCATCTGTTTAAGCCCTTTGATCCTCTTGGTGAGGTACTTTTAGGGTCTTTCCAGTTGCTGCAGGTGTCTGGTAAGGCACATCCCAAAAGGGGCATTGTACTCAATTATGGGCCTGATGAGGGATGAGTAAAGAGGCACGATGACCTCCCCTGATCTAGATGTGAATCCCTTCATGATTAGGTGGGCTATATAAAATGTTTTTCTAACCACTTTGGCCACGTGGTTATCAAATGAGAGATTGCTATCAACTTGGTCCCCAGGTCCCTAATTACTTCTTCCGTACTTAATGGATTACCACCTATGTGGTAATTTGTGGGCACTTTGTTTTTGCCAAAGGGGATGACTATACACTTTTTGGCATTTAGCTTGAGGCCATGGCTCTGCCACCAGTTGTCTGTTTCTATGAGGCCCTTTTGTAGGATGCTTGTGTCGGCTGGAGAGTCGATTATGGCACCCAGTTTGCAGTCATCTGCAAACTTGGTCAGCCACAGTCCTTCCGTGTTGGCCTGTACCTCCGAGAAATATATACCGAACAAGAGAGGTCCCAGGACTGAGCCTTGTGGGACACCACTTGTAACTGCTTTGGAGTCTGACATGGCTCCAGCAATTCTAACCATGTGGGTTCTGTCCTTGAGCCAGTTTGCAACTCATCTAGTGACATAGGGGTTTATATTTAAGCTGGTAAGCTTATCTATAATGCCCGAGTGGGGTATTGTATCGAAGGCTTTTGCGAGGTCCAGGTAGACTGTGTGGACCACCTTCTCCTCGTCAATGGCCTTGGTGACTGTTTCAAAGAAATCGATCAGGTTTAAGAGGCAGGATCTGCCCTTAACAAAGCCGAACTGGGTAGGATCCAGTGTCTGTAGGTCCCCAATATCTTTATTTATGAGGTCCACGGTGATCCTTTCCATAGCTTTGCAGACCAAGCTAGTCAGGCTTATGGGGCGATAGTTTCCAAGATCCGTTGAGGCACCACCTTTGTGGAGAGGGACCACTGTTGCTGTATGCCACTCTTTGGGTACATATCCTGTAGTAAGGCTGAGATTGAACAGTAGTTTTATGTTTGGGTTTAGTTCTTCTTGGAGTTCATGAAGGACGCAGCCCAGGACACCGTCTGGTCCCATTGATGCTGTGTTTTGTGCTTTGGAGAGGGCGGCTCTTACCTGAGCATCTCAGATGTCAGGGGGGCAGCACTCTGCTGGGATAGATATTTGCCCTTTTGGTGGAGAAGGGGGGGGGGGGAGAGGTTTGCGCTGAACCTGTCAGCTAGGATGTTGGCAATGTCTTTGGGTTTGGTGTATTTTTTGTCATTTTGGACTAATTCTGAGCATATCTGGGAATTTCCACCCAAGTTCCTAACATAACTAAAGAAAGCCTTGTGATTATCCTTAGTGTCCTGTGCAATTTTTTCTCTCGAAGCTAGCCTTAGATGATTTTATGAGTGCCCGTAGTTTTTTGCTAATACTGGTCAGAGATGCCTTACCTTTTTGGGATTTTGCTCTATCATGTAGTAGCTTCCTCCTTCTATTGTATAGTTTGTTTATGGCTGGGTTCCACCAGACAGGACACCTGCCTTTGGAGGATTGGGTCTTGGTTTTATTTGGGATTGCATGATCCATGCATTCCTGAAGGTGTTCATAGAATGCGTTTATAAAGGATTCTGCGGTCTGGGCCATATTTTCCACAGGCCCGGGGGCTTTGAAGGATTCCACCTCAGTTTTGAGGAGTGAGAAATTTGCTTTAGAGAAGTTTTTCACTGTGGTTTTCTGGGCAGGGGCTGGGGTCGGGATGTGAATATCTAGTGAGATTAGTTTATGGTCTGATCTTACCAGTGAGGGATACACTTCTGGTCTGGAGCATAGAGTCCCCATGTTGGTGATAATCAGGTCCAGTATGTTTTCCCCTCTTGTGGGAGTGGTAACAAGTTGTTCCATAGCATTTGAGTTTATAAATTCTAGGAACCTTTGGGCTAGGGTGTTGGAGCTAGAGTAATGCTCCCAGTCTATGTTTGGGTAGTTGAAGTCGCCCAATATAATGGTGTTTGGAGAGACCTTCATATTTTCCAGTGTTCTCGGGAAGGCCAAGTGGGGTTCCTGGGTTTCGGAGGGTGGTCTGTAGCAGGTTATAAACTGGAAGGCAGTTTTACCCACTGTTAGTTGCACATGGATAGTCTCTGATGCTTTGTGCTGTGCCACCAACCTGGAGGAGTGGGTATCTTTGATGAATATTGATAGTTTTCCCAGTTAATGGCAGGGTAGTTGAAATTGCCCAGTATTAGGGTGTTTGGTTGTATCTTAATATTTTCCAGTATGTTTAGAAAGGTGTAGTGAGAATCTCGAGGCATGGTGGGGGATCTGTAGCAAGCTACAATTTGGATTGCAGTCTTACTTAGTGTTAGTTGCACCTGGAGAATTTCAGATGCATTGTGTTGGGCAACTAGCCTGGTGTTGTGAATATCCTTGGTGATTATGGACACTCCTCCACGTTTAGTGTTTCAGTCCTGGTTTGGTGGCCGAAAAGTGTTGTAAGAGTTGTAGCCTGGTATTGCAGGGGTGCTGTCTGGAGCCTTGAACCAGGTCTCAGTTACTGCACAGATATCGATGTTCTCCATTTTTAGGAGTGCCTCGAGAGAGTGCATTTTGAGGTTTAGACTTCTAGCATTGAGTAGCATTACCTTCAGAATTTGATGGGAATGTTTGACATTTATATAAAAATGCTCAAAGTTACTGCCATTAAGGATGTCAAACCCAACTAAGCTAGTATAGTCCAAATTTTAGGTTAGACCTGAATTCAAGGCTGTGTTACAAGTTTCTGTGTTTGCCCATACCTTACTTGGATAGAAGGAAGTTTCTCTGTTCACTGTGAGAGAGGGAGCTTTGAGCAGCCTATCTGTCCCTGGAGGAATGGTTTCAGCCCAGAAATTAGTAGTTTATTGGCCATTTTGGGCTAATTTCTATCTCTTTCATTTCCTTGCTATAAAACCCGCATTTGCACGGTTTTGCACACCGGGCAGCGCCAGTTAGCTAGGGTATAACTATTCCTGGCTCCACAAAGTCTACTGTTAATTTTTCCCTTGGAACTAGACAAACTTTAACTTAAGCACTCAAACCATTCACTTCTCATCCCGGCACTTGCTCAAAACTCATAGCAAGCACTAATAAACCTTAGCACTAGACCCCCCCCCTATACTGTAGAGAAGGACAAGGCTCTCTATCCGACCTTACCAGCCAATCAGTAAAGCAGTTCACTGTACCTATCCAGGCATGTCCAAAGGGCAGTTTCAGGTGTACTCTCCAGTCCAACTGGTGAATCTGGGCATTTTGAGGCAATGTTACAATTGCCTCATGTACACAGACAACCCTCTCCTCCTTCCACCAAACACTAATACATGCGAGAGATGCAATTATACAGACAAACTGGAGGCTAAGCTCTCTCAACCCAAGACTGGACCAGACAGTCAAGAGGAGAAGGGAATTACTTGCATCACACCACCAATCTCACACAGACCTATGAAACCAGCACCGACAAAAAAAACACATAAATACACGAAACATACTCGGAGGCTCTAAATAAAAATCTGCAAAAGAAACAGAGACCTCCAAAGCAGACATCCAAGCAACCTCTACCCCCCCAACACAAACCATGAAACACATACTTCACAAAACCAGTGTGCCACACAATCAAATAAAATAAAATAACATACCAAACACACTAGTAATAGGCGACTCTATAGTCAGGCACACTGACATCCCACTCACTAGGCTAGACAAGGAGAAGGTTACTGTTAGCTGCCTGTCGGGTGCCAGGATCTGCCACATAACACAAGCACTCAGGTCACTCCAGAACTAGTACAAATATGACTCTGTCATTGTCCATGTTGGTGTGAATGACCTGAGCTGTACCTCCCTGGACTACATGAAAAGAGACATGGAGGAGCTCTCTGATCATGTAGCCCCAGACCAGTATGGACCTGACCCTGAGTAGCATCCTGCCCTCACCAAGAATGATACCATGGTATAGAGAAAAAATGATCAATTTCAACAATTGGCTAAGCTTCTGGTGTCATTCAAAGGGGATCCAGTGTCTGTCAGCCTGGGATGACATGCTCGACAAGTCATGCTGCTTCGCTAGAGATGGCTTGCACCTGTCACCCTTAGGCTTTCGAATACTGGCCAAGGCTCTTGCCACCCCCATAGTGCCTTTTTTAGGCAAGGCTCAAAAGACAAACCCACTGCCGTAAATAGCACAAGTAACAAAAAACTGAGGGTAATGCTACTCAATGCCAAAGTCTAAACCTCAAAATGCATGCACTCGAGGCACTCCTCAGTATGGAGAAAATCGATATATGTGCAGTAAGAGAAACCTGGTTTAGGGCTCCAGAGAGCACCCCAGCACTACCAGGCTACAACTAATACCATGCATTTCAGCCACAAAACCCGAACAAAATACAAAAGACGGGGGAGTATCCATATTCATCAAGGATACCCATACCTCCAGGTTAGTGGCACAGCACGATGCTTCACAGATCATCCATGTGCAACTAATAACAGGCAAAACTGCTATTCAAATTATAGCTTGCTACAGATCACCCACCATGTCCCAGGACCCCCACTTGGCATTCCTGGAAACAATGGGAAACATAAAGGTCCTACCAAACACCCTGATATTGGATGATTTCAATTACCCAAACATTAACTGGGAGAACTACTCAAGTACAAACTCCCTTGCCCAGCATTTCCTAGAATATATAAACTCACACGTCCTGGATCAATTGATCAACACCCCCACCAGAGGTGACAACATATTGGACCTGGTCATCACCAACATGGGCGACCGGTGTTCCACACTGGAGGTCAACTCCTCGCTGGTTAGATCTGACCATAAACTAATCACTCTGGATATCCCCATTCCACCACCAACCCCGGTCAAAGAAACCACTGTGAAAAACTTTTCAAAAGCAAACTTCACATTACTTAAGGCCAAGATGGGAAGTTTCAAAGCCCTCATGCTAAAGGAAACACTATCCAAGCTGCAAAATCCTTTACTAATGCACTCTATGGGCACCTACAAGAATGCATGGATCATGCTATCCCAAACAAAACCAAGACTCACTCCTCCAAGAAAAGGAAACCAGTCTGGTGGACCCCTGCCATAAACAAGCTATATAATAGAAGGAGGAAACTAGGACAGAAAAGAGTAAAATCCCAAGAAGGGAAGACATCCCTGATCAGTATCAGCAAGAAACTATGTTCCCTCATAAAATCGTCCAAGGCTAGCTTCGAAAGAAATACTGCCATGGACTGCAAAGATAACCACAAGGCATTTTTTAGATATATCAACAATCTAAGTGGCAATTCTCAGATCTGCTTGGAGTTAGTGCAGAATGGCACAAAAAACACTTAGCCGACCGATATAGCCAACATCCTGGCAGACAGGTTCAGTCTAAACCTCACCCCCCTCTCACCCCCCCAAAAGGGCCCATAACTATACCAGAAGAATGTAGTGCCCCTGAAATCACAGACACTCAGGTTAAAACAGCCCTCTCCAAAGCCAAAAACACAGCATCAATGGGACCGGACGGTGTCCCAGACTGCATCCTACATGAGCTCAAAGATAAATTAACCCCTCACCTAAACACACTGTTTAAACTCAGCCTCTCCACAGGCTACATGCCCACAGAGTGGTGCACAGCAACGGTTATTCCGCTCCATAAAGGTGGAGCCACAATGGACCCTGGGAACTATCGCCCTATAAGCCTGACTAGCTTGGTCTGCAAAGCTATGGGAGCGCATCATCATGGATCTCATTAACAGAGACATTGGAAACCTCCAAACACTGGACCCTACCCAGTTCGGCTTTGTTAAGGGCAGATCTTGCCTCCTAAACCTGGCGGACTTCTTTGAGACAGTTACCAAGGCTATAGACGAGGGAAAGGTGGTCCACACAGCTTACCTAGACCTCGCAAAGGCCTTTGACACCATTCCCCACTCAGGTATTATAGACAAGCTCACCAGCCTGAACATAAACCCCTATGTCATGAGATGGGTTGCAAACTGGCTCATGGACAGAACCCACATGGTAAGAGTTGCTAGAGCTAGGTCTGACTCTAAACTGGTTACAAGTGGTGTTCCCCAGGGCTCAGTCCTAGGACCCCTCCTGTTCGGCATATACTTCTCAGAGGTACAGGCAAGCACAGGAGGACTATGGCTGACCAAGTTCGCAAACGACTGAGAACTATAATTGACTCTCCGGCTGACACAGACCTCCTCCAAAAGGGTCTCACTGAGACAGATACCTGGTGTCAAATGGCCTCAAGCTAAATGCCAAAAAGTTCATAGTCATCCCCTTTGGAAAAAACAAAGTACCCACAAACTACCACATAGGTGATAGCCCCCTAAATACGGAAAACGTAATAAGGGATCTGGGGACCCAAGTAGATAGTAACCTCTCCTTTGATAATCACATTGCCAAAGTAGTTAGAAAATCCTTCTATGTGGCCCACCTAATCACAAAAGGGTTTGCGTCCAGATCGAAAGAGGTCATTGGGCCCCTCTACGCATCACTCCTCAGACCCATCATAGAGTCCAATGCCCCATTTGGGATGTACCTAAAAATGACACCTGCAACAACTGGAAAGACCACAGAAGTACCTCACCAAGAGGATCACTGGCCTCAAGCAGATGCCTATGCAGCTCGACTGAAGAAACTCCAGCTGTACTTGGTTGCATACCGCCTACTCAGAGGTGATGTCTGCCTGACATACAAGGCCATGTCCAACCCAGAATTGATGGACCTGCTGCACCTAAAGAAAACCATATCCCCTCAAAGTCTATCATCTGTCAGTTAATTAAGTATAACATTCCTGACTGCCAGCAGGCTGGCTGATAATTGCCAAGCACTGAGAGTTAGATGAAAATATGAGAAAATCTTTTCAGTCAAACACGAAAAAAACATTTTTTCTAAGTCAGAATAGTGTACTCCCATATCTCAATGCATTTCTAGACAGCTTTCCTCCGATAATATACTCATGTATACTGAAGATTTTAAAATACTAAAAAAGACATATGAAAATTAAAAAACAATGTTGATAATTTTACTTTAAAGTTTTATTTGTTTGGTTAATCTTGATTTCAGCTTAGACTGACAATTGTTAAAGTTTAGCCAGATGCTGGATATACATGATAAGTAAAATAAATATATTTGAAAG
>NC_056733.1:1021494948-1021542448 GCF_019279795.1 Protopterus annectens
AACGTTATAAAACATATGCTTCACGATCTTTTAAGAAACATTTAATATTGATGGCTTCATTTAACCCAGGAAAATGATCCACCTGTAGTTCAATTTGCCATCTAGTTTCTCTTTGAGCCAAAAAATTCCTGTAATCACCCCCCCGATATCAGATTCACAGTGTTCCAGGATAGAAAACAAATTTTTTTTAAAACCAATACATTCAACACTATGTTTATAAAATATTTGGTTTTTTGTCCTTTTTTCTAATATTATACATATGCTCCTTCATTTTAACATTTAATTTTCTAGTGGTCATACCAATATAAAATGATGAGCATTTGTCACACACTGTAATATAAACAACTCCTTTTGTTTTGCAACAAAAACTACCAGGGACCCCTGTTGTATTAAGTATGTGAGGAAGCTGAATGTAGGGACCTTCTAAAATAAACCTACAGATGGAACAGTCTTTGCTCAGTAAAAAGAGTCAATATTATTTTAATAACTTGAATGTCAACATGAGAAAAGCTATGAAAGAGTTAGTGACTTCTAGAGACATCAGAATAATGAAAAGTGATAAGGGAGGGCTCACTGTCTTGATGAATCAAACGGATTATATTAATAAAATGGAATCTCTGCTCAGTAATGTGAATGAATATAACATTGTTTCGACAAAGGACATAGAGAAAAGTTTCAGATATGTTAACAGTTTTTTGTATGAAAATTTGATGTGCAGTAATATGGATTCTGCAATGTATAGTTTTTGTGAAGAAGAACATCCTAGAATAGGAGTGATGTTTGGCATTCCTAAGAGTCACAAAAGCCTAACGGACCCTCCCTTCAGACCTATTATTTCTGCCCCGAATTATGTCACAGTGAGTATGTCAAAAATGATTTATGATCATTTATTACAAAAGATTTATAGATGATTTAATTTTTATTTTATATGGAGGGGTTTGAGAAATGCAGTTATTTTGTAATAAGTTGAATGAGGTTTCTGACTTCTTGAAGTTTGATGTGGGATGTTATGGAAATTCCATTAACTTTTTTGGATGTAACTTTGACGTGGAATGCATTGGGAGAAAACTTTACTAGCAGTATTTTTCGTAAAGAAACTTTTTAAGAATAATTATTTACATGCAACTAGTCAACATCCGAAATTCGTGCTGAATAATATACCTAAAAGCCAATTCATACGAGCTAGCAGGATGACGAGTGTTGATGAGACATTTATTAATGAGCTTGAATTCATCATACAATTGTTTTTGGAGAGGGGGTACAGTGAGAGTTTGTTAGGGGAAGCAGCTGATGACATCTCTAAGCAACGTGCAACCTTGTATCCACCCATTTTGAAAAATAGGCCAACACTCCGAGTTAAGGAAACTGGAAAGTATACTGAAATTTTATGTTTCAGTATGAATATGAGTGTTGACAATATAGGTATATGTAATATTATAAACAATAATTGGAAGATCCTCGAAGGAAATGCTGATTTAATGGCAGCCATTAAGGGGAAACCGAAGTTTGTTTATAGGAATGAACATAGTCTGAAAGGAGCATTTGAAAAGGGGAGAGATAGAAGCACATGTAGCATTAAGAAGAGGCATATCAACAGGGGTATGCACAAGTGTCATGACTGTTCCATCTGTAGGTTTATTTTAGAAGGTCCCTACATTCAGCTTCCTCACATACTTAATACCATAGGGGTCCCTGGTAGTTTTTGTTGCAAAACAAAAAAAGTTGTTTATATTGCAGTGTGTGACAAATGCTCATCATTTTATATTGGTATGACTACTAGAAAATTAAATGTTAGAATGAAGGAGCATATGTATAATATTCGAAAAAAGGACAAAAAACAAATATTTTATAAACATAGTGTTGAATGTATTGGTTTTAAAAAAAAATTGTTTTCTATCTTGGAACACTGTGAACCTGACATGGGGGGGGGGGTGATTACAGGAATTTTTTGGCTCAAAGAGAAACTAGATGGCAAATTAAACTACAGGTGGATCATTTTCCTGGTTTAAATGAAGCCATCAATATTAAATGTTTCTTAAAAGATCGTGAAGCATATGTTTTATAATGTTTGTTATTGTAATGTACTCAATTATGACTATTCTATAATGCATAATGATGAATGAAGAGTTTGCTTTTTGTAAAGGGCTCTTTAATTATGATTTTACACTATGTAATTGATTAATTGATTTTAATTGTGTGCAGTATTTAAATGAATGCTTGATGTAACATTTCTTTTGGTTCTGAAGAAGTTTTTTACAAAAGCGTTGAATAAAGTGGAAGTTACGCTAGTCTGTGGTTTCGTATTTTCCAGCCTTGAGCAGTTTTTTCATCTAATACTAAAGGCAAACAAAGCCCCTGGTCTTAACGAAAATATTTCCATAGCCCTCCTTTTGAAAATAAGATCAGCCAAATTGTAATATGTGTCTAATAGGAATTTCAAGAAAGTTACTCAAACCTTATAAAGTGTCCTAAATGCTTTATAAACTCTCTACATACTTTTTACTAAACATCTTTTTTTGTTAAGTAATTTTTATTACAATGTCCATTTGAATGCAATTTTAATAACATGGTTTTTAATAAGTTTTTTAAATTAAACAGTAATATGTTAATTGTGTATTTTTAACATATGTATGTATTTATAGACCAAGCATATATTAAAGTAGGCATTTTTAGAACACACTCTATGTAAGTTATGTTTTAAGGAAAAGGGAATGGTTTGTTATTTTGTTGTTCCTTGCAAAATCTTTGTATGGCCACTAGATGGTGCTAAATGGATTAGTTTTTGCAGAAGTATTTCTTTCATCAAAGGAAAGTTTCATTTCATTTTTTACTTATTTAGTATTTTTTAATTCATTCATGCATTTTACCAAAATTGAACACAGTTTTAAAAGTGAATGGTTATTTATAATAAGATTATGTGATTTAGTACTGTACTGGCACACATCTTTAAATTTTTATCATGTTAAACATAAAATGTTAAAATCTGGTTAAAAGCACAAACGCACAAAAGCACTTTTTTTCAATTACAAGTTGATTGCTCAGCAAAGGGGATTTGTTAATTGAAATAATGTGCTCTATAAAAGGTGTTAGCTTTGGAAACAGCCCACATCTGATGACGTAGGAGAAACGAAAACGTACTGTGTATTTGGAGGCGTTTATGTGAACTGTTTGTGGCTTGTGGATTAAACTTCTGTTTCCTGTGGCAGCTTCGGTTTATGCTTTATTGTTTTACCTTCTGGGTCATCATACTGTCTAATTACTGTGAATGCAGCAACACAGAAATCAGCCTGGTCACAGCGATCACAATAATTAAGTATGACTTACTGTGAATGCACCAACACAGAAATCAGTCTGGTCACAGCGATCACAATAATTAAACATGACTTACTGTGAATGCACCAACACAGAAATCAGTCTGGTCACAGCGATCACAATAATTAAGTATGACTTACTGAGAATGCACCAACACAGAAATCAGTCTGGTCACAGTGATCACAATAATTAAGTATGACTTACTGTGAATGCCCCAACACAGAAATCAGCCTGGTAACAGTGATCACAATAATTAAGTATGACTTACTGTGAATGCACCAACACAGAAATCAGTCTGGTCACAGCGATCACAATAATTAAGTATGACTTACTGTGAATGCACCAACACAGAAATCAGTCTGGTCACAGCGATCACAATAATTAAGTATGACTTACTGTGAATGCACCAACACAGAAATCAGTCTGGTCACAGCGATCACAATAATTAAGTATGACTTACTGTGAATGCCCCAACACAGAAATCAGTCTGGTTACAGCGATCACAATAATTAAGTATGACTTACTGTGAATGCCCCAACACAGAAATCAGTCTGGTCACAGCGATCACAATAATTAAGTATGACTTACTGTGAATGCAGCAACACTGAAATCAGTCTGGTCACAGCGATCACAAAAATTAAATATGACTTACTGTGAATGCACCAACACAGAAATCAGTCTGGTCACAGCGATCACAATAATTAAACATGACTTACTGTGAATGCACCAACACAGAAATCAGTCTGGTCACAGCAATCACAATAATTAAGTATGACTTACTGTGAATGCCCCAACACAGAAATCAGTCTGGTTAAAGCGATCACAATAATTAAGTATGACTTACTGTGAATGCACCAACACAGAAATCAGTCTGGCCACAGCGATCACAATAATTAAGTATGACTTACTGCGAATGCCCCAACACAGAAATCAGCCTGGTCACAGTGATCACAATAATTAAGTATGACTTACTGTGAATGCACCAACACAGAAATCAGTCTGGTCACAGCAATCACAATAATTAAGTATGACTTACTGTGAATGCCCCAACACAGAAATCAGTCTGGTCACAGCGATCACAATAATTAAGTATGACTTACTGTGAATGCCCCAACACAGAAATCAGTCTGGTCACAGCGATCACAATAATTAAGTATGACTTACTGTGAATGCACCAACACAGAAATCAGTCTGGTCACAACGACCACAATAATTAAGTATGACTTACTGTGAATGCCCCAACACAGAAATCAGCCTGGTCACAGTGATCACAATAATAAAGTATGACTTACTGTGAATGCAGCAACACAGAAATCAGTCTGGTCACAGTGATCACAATAATTAAGTATGACTTACTGTGAATGCAGCAACACAGAAATCAGTCTGGTCACAGTGATCACAATAATTAAGTATGACTTACTGTGAATGCAGCAACACAGAAATCAGTCTGGTCACAGTGATCACAATAATTAAGTATGACTTACTGTGAATGCACCAACACAGAAATCAGTCTGGTCACAGTGATCACAATAATTAAATATGACTTACTGCGAATGCAGCAACACAGAAATCAGTCTGGTCACAGTGATTACAATAATTAAGTATGACTTACTGTGAATGCACCAACACAGAAATCCATCTGGTCACAGCGATCACAATAATTAAGTATGACTTACTGTGAATGCCCCAACACAGAAATCAGTCTGGTCACAGCGATCACAATAATTAAGTATGACTTACTGTGAATGCCCCAACACAGAAATCAGTCTGGTCACAGCGATCACAATAATTAAGTATGACATTGTGAATGCACCAATACAGAAATCAGTCTGGTCACAGCAATCACAATAATTAAGTATGACTTACTGTGAATGCAACAACACAGAAATCAGCCTGGGCACAGTGATCACAATAATTAAGTATGACTTACTGTGAATGCAGCAACACAGAAATCAGTCTGGTCACAGCGATCACAATAATTAAGTATGACATTGTGAATGCACCAACACAGAAATCAGTCTGGTCACAGCAATCACAATAATTAAGTATGACTTACTGTGAATGCAACAACACAGAAATCAGCCTGGGCACAGTGATCACAATAATTAAGTATGACTTACTGTGAATGCAGCAACACAGAAATCAGTCTGGTCACAGCGATCACAATAATTAAGTATGACTTACTGTGAATGCTCCAACACAGAAATCAGTCTGGTTACAGCGATCACAATAATTAAGTATGACTTACTGTGAATGCAGCAACACTGAAATCAGTCTGGTCACAATGATCACAATAATTAAGTATGACTTACTGTGAATGCAGCAACACAGAAATCAGCCTGGTCACAGTGATCACATTAATTAAGTATGGCTTACTGTGAATTACCCAACACAGAAATCAGTCTGGTCACAGCGATTACAATAATTAAGTATGACTTACTGTGAATGCAGGAACACAGAAATCAGTCTGGTTACAGCGATCACAATAATTAAGGATGACGTACTGTGAATGCAGCAACACAGAAATCAGTCTGGTCACAGCAATCACAATAATTAAGTATGACTTACTGTGAATGCAGCAACACAGAAATAAGTCTGGTCACAGCAATCACAGTAATTAAGTATGACTTACTGTGAATGCAGCAACAAAGAAATAAGTCTGGTCACAACGATCACAATAATTAAGTATGACTTACTGTGAATGCACCAACACAAAAATCAATCTGGTTACAGCGATCACAATAATTAAGTATGACTTACTGTGAATGCCCCAACACAGAAATCAGTCTGGTCACAGCGATCATAATAATTATGACTTACTGTAAATGCCCCAACACAGAAATCAGTCTGGTCACAGCGATCACAATAATTAAGTATGACTTACTGTGAATGCCCCAACACAGAAATCAGTCTGGTCACAGTGATCACAATAATTAAGTATGACTTACTGAGAATGCACCAACACAGAAATCAGTCTGGTCACAGCGATCACAATAATTAAGTATGACTTACTGTGAATGTCCCAACACAGAAATCAGTCTGGTTACAGCGATCACAATAATTAAGAATGACTTACTGTGAATGCCCCAACACAGAAATCAGTCTGGTCACAGCGATCACAATAATTAAGTATGACTTACTGTGAATGCACCAACACAGAAATCAGTCTGGTCACAGCGATCACAATAATTAAGTATGACTTACTGTGAATGCACCAACACAGAAATCAGTCTGGTCACAGTGATCACAATAATTAAGTATGACTTACTGAGAATGCCCCAACACAGAAATCAGCCTGGTCACAGTGATCACAATAATTAAGTATGACTTACTGTGAATGCCCCAACACAGAAATCAGTCTGGTCACAGCGATCACAATAATTAAGTATGACTTACTGTGAATGCCCCAACACAGAAATCAGTCTGGTCACAGCGCTCACAATAATTAAGTATGACTTACTGTGAATGCCCCAACACAGAAATCAGTCAGTTACAACGATCACAGTAATTAAGTATGACTTACTGTGAATGCACCAACACAGAAATCACTGAATCCTAACATAGTGTAGATGACTTCTGCTCTAAACAGCTTGACCGTTTTCCTCCTAAGCATGAGACAGAACAGATACACATTTTGGACCTGATTTTGATTTTTTAAGTGCAATATCTACTTCTGCCTTTGATATGATGGTTTTGCAGTTGTTTGTACCATGGTGTCAAATGTGAAATGAGCAGCTCTATCTTCCTTCCAGGAGCCCTTTATCTCTCCTGCCCCATCAGTAAAATCTTTGACATTAGTCCACAAAGAAGAAGGTCAAAGAAATTGAAAGATACAGGTGCCTATCCAAAATGGTGATGGTGGCTAGTAACTGGATATTAAATAACAAACAGATGCTAGGCTGGAGAGAGACTAACACAGAACTGTGAGGTCGCACAAGGTTCAGCGGTTAGACTGGACGTACTCAGCTTATCTGTATCAGTCATTACATGATGCAACATAATAATATTATAATATTATATAATAATGGCACCAAAAGTCATTGATGAACGGATAGACAGGTTTTATTTTTCATTTATTTTATTTTATTTTCAATTTGTTTACTGTTAAGTGGGCTGGTCTACTGATCCTTTTCAGCCATGACTTGGACCTAGAAGCAAAACAGGTGCTCATATAATATGAGTCAGTACATAGTCAAGTTATAGTGAAAACAAGTGGTTGTGTAGTTGAGTATAAATATTTCAGGTGTTAAGTGTGGCAAAGAACAGTACTTTAAGTTTGTATACTACATTCAATCTATTTGCTATATGCAAGTGAAAGATTATAGCATGTGTCTCCTATATGCTGAATAAATACATGCTAGATAGCATAATGCATCCATGAATTGAATACACACACTTTAAAACAATATATACTGGGAGAGTTAGCTTAATATCTCAGTTGTCATATTCTACATCTTAGTCTGCATCACGAAAACATGTGCATTTGGTTTCCTCTAAAAGGTTTTTCTTTTATGAATTTTTGAGTGCCTCTAATGTGTGGTTGTTCTCTGTTTCATTTGGTAAGTGATTCCAAAGTGAAAGCTCTGTTCTGGAAAAAGTTTTCTTTCCAATGGTTTGTTTGAATCTAGGTCTGGATAATGTAAGAATATCATCTTGACTGCTTCTAACTATATAGATCTGATGTTGTCAGTTTTCATTCTGTCCTCAACTGCTGGGTTCAGATCTAAGCCATAGCTCTCAACCTTCTATCTCGAAAATGAGCAATACTAGTCCTCATAATGTGGAACAAATGGACAAAATGTGGAACATGTACTAACGGGCAACTAACAACTTCAACGGGGAAGGTCATAGGATGATTAAAAAGTGTTGGTTTTACATATAAAAAAGATCTTTTAATGAAATATTATGATTCATTTCTATTTACCACAGATATCAGTTAAAAAAATTCCTAACAATGAATATGTAACAGACCCTATCAATGTGGAACTTTGAGGAACATGAACTTTTTAATACCCCAAATGAAGTACATTCATCATAATGTGGTACACTTGAGAGGTATGATCCAAGCCATCAGATCTGACTCAGCCACTGTAAAAGCTTGTGCCAACTTGGACCTCTTGAGCTTCTCCCTTACCCATAATGCACCATCCCCATTACCTCAGATCTCTTTTGCCGCCGTTTGTTGAAAGACGTGGTGATTTGTCTCTCGAGTTAATTGGGCTAGATAAATACTTGTTTTTCTTTATTAAATAAAGTGATATTCTTCTTTAAACTCCCTTTTTCTCATACTAGCGCACTCTTGATAGTATTGTTAGCATCGTTTCCTCCCTTTTTTCTTTCCCTTCACTCTTCTACATTTTATCGTAATTCTTTACTACCTTTGCAGGTAGTCCTTTATCTTTTAAAAAAATACATATATTCTTTAAATCTTGTTGTTGCGGTTATAGTTATTCTGTGTGGTAGTTTGTTATAACTGTTTGTTTCCTTTTCTAATAAGCATGGCTGAAAAAGAAAAAGCCCCTGAGGGTTTTAAAATGTGTGAAAAGTGTGGTCAGAAGAATCCCCTCTCTGACTCATACACTCTCTGTGTTTATTGCCTTGGCCCCCTCCACCTTCAAGAGAGATGCGCAACCTGTCATGCGTTCAACCCCCGAGCAGTGGCTGAACTCAAAAACAAATTGATTTTGAAGGGGCTTTTACCATCTTCCTTTGGGAATGCCATAGCGGGAGAAACCTATAAAAAGTTACCACACTCCTCTCTGAGCTCTTCTTGTGTTTCTTCAAAGGCCTCAGAAAAAACTTTGAAAAGACCTTCTTTGAATCCTACAGTTTCCTCTGATCTGTCAAAGAAAAACAAAATTAGACTTTCAGATCCGACCCCCTCAGATCAGAGCAAAGCAAAAAGTCTTCTGTTGGATCGAACTGTTTCTCCAGATCCAAATTCTCCAAAAATTAGGGATTCATCAGATCTGAAGGTGTCTGATCCAACAAGACTACAGGATGTGGCTCCTGGGATACAGTACTCCCCATCTCTGGACCCAGTCCCATTGAGAGTACCTTCTCCCTTCCTTTATAGACCATATTCTCTTTCCAAACAGTCCTCTTGCTCCTCTAGAAGCCTCACTGTGGAAGATGTGGAGAGGGTAGTGAGACAGATCCTCTTGGTGCACAGCCAGCCAGTTTTTGTTTCGCCTCATACCCCTTTGGGTCAGGAAGCTCATACATCCATGATACCACCTCTAACTCTTCCTCCTCTGACTCCCTCTGTGGTCTTGGAGCCCTAGGATCCGAGCTGTCCAGGCCTGTCTTCTTTGGATCTGAGGATCATTGTATCTTCAGATCTTAAGCTTGCTCTGAGCTCTTCTGTACAATCAGATCTGGAGAGCTCTCAGAGCTGATTCTACCCTGTCAGATGTTATGTGTTTCAGTTGCCTCCAAGAGCTTTGGAGCTGTCTCTACACCTTGGAGCTTTGGCAAGGGTTATTGGCTCCAACTTCTGCCTTGGGGGGACTTTCCTCAGAGCAGGGAAGGACAAAGGATCAGAAAGCCTGCCTCTCAGATCTGGGTTCCTATCCCTCTCTGGGTAGGTCAGCCTTTATGACTTTGAAGAGAGCCCTGTCAGAGACCATGACTCAGGTAGTTTCTATCCCCTTAGTTCCTGAATCTACATCACTTCCATCTCTGCATCGAGTGTCAACTAATCCTCCCACAGGGACAGCCAGTACCAAAACCCCAGGACACCCAGTTGGGTATTTACACTTTTTCTGATACCTCCCCAGATTATCCCACTGAGGAGGTCTCTCAGAAGAGGACATGCAAGAGGAAGCATTTGGATTCCCCTGAATCTGTCACTGAGGGCACATATTTTGAGGAGGGCAAAGGGTCCCTTTGGTTACCTCCTGTGGATGTCTTGTTAAGAGACATCCTCGAAATCCTGAGACAGAGAGGTGGCTGGAAACCCAGTAACCCTTCATGGGAGGAATATGTACGACTGGAGGTGTTTGTACTGTCCCATCAACTTCATGGGTGATTCCTTCTGCCGGTGACCAAATTGGTCTTGTGGCAGGTATGGAAGGAACCTGACACCATTAAGCCCATTCCTAGGAAGCCTGATACAATTATGACAGCCAGTTCTGGTCCAAGGCCCCCCCCCCCCCGTTGATGCCATGGTTTTAGCAGCGGCCACCAGGAAGGAACTAGCTGACAAAAGTTCCTCTGTTCATCCCCCAGACAAGGAGTTGCCATCAATGGACAGGCTTGGGAAGTATATCTACATTTTAGGGACTTTTGCTTTGAGGTCTCTCAACTATTTGGCACATTTCACTAGACTACAGAGGGATCTTATTAAGGAACTCTCAGATACCCTCACAGGAACCATGTCTGAAGAGGTGAAGGATTCTGTCATCTCGCAGCTGGCGACTTTAAAATCAATATCAAACTTATCCATGAGGCTTCTTTCTAATGTGGCAGAAGGAACTTCAAGGACAGTGGGTTCAGGCATAGCCATTAAGAGCCACACCTGGATGCATCTGTGTCATTTTGTGTTGCCTTTTAAGTCTACATTCATCATTACTCCCTTTGATGGCACCTCTCTTTTTGGCCCTAAGGTAAAAGATACATTGTCCAGGTATGAGAAGGACGGAAAGACCCTTTCTGCAGTTGGCATATGTTTTTCCACTCCCCAAAGATCCTTTTCAAGAAATCATAGAGGTGGTGGAAAGATGTGGTTCAAGAAATCACAAAGATCTTTCCAGGACACATGTGGAGTGTCTTCGCCCAGAGGAAGAGGGGGAAGTTCAAATGGTAGAAACTGCCCTCATGGCAGAGGAGACCTGCAACATCAAAGGTCTAGAGAATGTTTCTTTGGCAAACCCTTCCAGTGCTCTGAAAGGAGGCCTGATTGTCCCCCTCTGGAGGTAGTCGGCGTCATTTGTCCCTGCACTAGAGAGCCTAGCTAAAAATAACAGAAGATACTTGTGTGCAGAGGATCATATTCAGAGGATATATAATTCCATTTTTCCTTCTTCCTCCAAATTCCAGGAAAATGCCCCATGTTCCACCCATTCAGAGGGATCAAGCAGCCATCCAAATAGAAAAGCTGCTAAAGAAAAGAGTCATCTAAGAGGTCCCTCCAGACCAGAAAGGATATGGAACTTACTCAAGATTCTTTTTAGTGCCAAAGAAAACAGAGGACTGGAGAACAATTTTGGATCTCAGCAGCCTGAACAGATTTGTTCAAAAGACAAAGTTTTGGATGGTCATGGTTCAGTCCAGTCTTCCACTCTTGGAAAAGGAAGACTGGATGAGATCAACAGGATGCATACTGTCATATAAAAATAAACAGACAATCCAGGAAATTCTTACACTTCCAGCTAGGAGCCAGTCATTATCAGTTCAGAGCTCTGCCATTTGGTCTCACGACAGCCCCCAGAGTAATCACCAAATGGATGTCCATGGTAGCACTCACTTGAGACTGTAAGGATTCTGTGTGTTTCCATACTTAGACGACTGGCTCACTTCCAGTCCAACCAGACATCAACTCATTGTTGCAAGAAAAGAAGTCATCCAAGCTTGTACATGGTTAGAAATAACCATAAATTTCGAGAAGTCAAATCGAGAGACAACTCAAATTCTAGAATTCATAGCAGCACTACTCAACACAAGATCAACAATGGCCTCCCTTTCTCTTTCTAGAGTTCAAACTTTAAGATCACAAGTCAACAAGATAGTTTGCAGTACCATGATCCTGGCTCACCTAGTTCTACAAGTTCTAGGATCAATAGCGGCAGTGATAACCCTTGTTCCACTAGTCAGGTTTTACATGAGGATTCTTCAGCTGATGTTGGCATCTTAGTGGTCGATACTTCAACTACCCTTGTCTGCTCCAATATGAATTACCAACTCATGCAAGAAAAGTCTGATGTGGTGGATCCAGTCAGAACAACTGCTACAGGGCCATCTATTTGTCCGCTTGCAGCCCAAGACCATAGTGATCACGGATGCTTCCCAGATAGGGTGGGAGGGGCATTACCTGGGAAAGACAGTCCAAGGCATGTGGTCCTCCGAAGTGGCCAATTTGCATATCAATGTACTGAAGTTGAAAGGAGTGCTTTTAGTATTGCAAGCCTTTCAGGGTGGTCTCCTGTCAGGAACGATTGCAATACAAACAGCCAATATGTCAGTGGTTTGGTACATCAACAAACAAGGAGTACCAGATCATACCCCCTATGTCAAGAAGCACTAAGGGTGTGGCAATGGGCAATATCTTCCAACCCCTTTCTCTTAGCAACTCACATTCAGGGGAAGTCCAATGTGCTAGCAGACATGCTGAGTAGGTGCATTCTGTTACCTCATGAAAGGTCCCTCAACCAGAAAGTTGCAGAACTAATTTTCTGCAAGTGGAACAAGCCTTGCTGCCATCTCTTTGCATCTCCTCTAAAAAACAAGTGCAGCAGTTATTTTGCCCTAATCCCCCCAACAGGGGGAGTTACCAATGGATGCTCTTCTCCAAGATTGCCCCCCCTCCCAGATTACTTTACTTATATCCTCCAATTCCTCTAATTCCAAATTTCCTTCAGAGAGCTGCAAGGTTGAAGACCAAGGTCATTCTCATCCCCCCTTTGACCCTGACGGATTTGATTTCCCTTCCTGTGGCTTCATTTAATTCACCAACCCTGTATTCTGGACCCACCTCCAGATTTTCTGTCTCATCCAACAGGCATGACACATCCAGATCTCCCAAACCTCAAGCTGACAGCTTGGTTTCTCCAATTCCAATAATAGCCAGACAATTGATGCTCTCTTCCCTCTGTTCATCACATCTTGTTGTCTTCCCTTAAGCCATTCACTAGGAAACTTTATGCTAGTAAGTGTAAAAGATTTGCACATTGGGCTGTTCAAAAGTGTGTAGACCCTTTCTTGGCCCCAGTTAGTCATGTGCTGGAGTTTTTGACGCTACTATTCAACCAAGGGGCCAGTTCTTCAAAGGTGAAAGTCCAGTTGACAGCAATTTCTAATTTCCACATTGGTTTTGATGGCTACATAAGCTATGTAAAGCCTTCTTATGCAGCACAGTTCTTCTCAAACCTCCTTTTAAAGATCCCACACCACCATGAGATCTGAATCTGGTACTGCAGTCCTTGATTCTTTCACTCTTTGAGTCGGCCCCTGATTGTGACCTTAAATTTCCCTCTTGGAAGACCTTATTCTTAGTTGCCATCACTTCTGCCGGATGAATTTCCGAAATTCAGACACTGTCGGTGAAACCTCCTTATCTCATTTTCCATTAGGATAGAGTCTCCCTATGAACCAATGCATCCTTTTTGCCCAAAGTGATATCATGTGCCAACATTAGTCAATGCATCAATCTACCAGTCTTCTTCCTGAATTATCCCAACAAACGATACTACTTGTTACCTTTGCTAGATGTGCATAGACAATTACGCTACCATCTACACAGAAAAAAAGATAGCTTAATGATTGATTAATTGTTTGTATCCTTTGCTGATCTGAAATTGGGCTCACCTGTATCTAAAGTCACGTTAGCTAAATGGCTTACTGACTGTATCTTCTTTATTTACAACAAATCGGGTATGACTTTGCCAAAGAAGGTTATGCGCTCATTCAACTAGAGCTGTAGCTACCTCCTAAATTTTCCACTCAAGAACTTCCATGGATGACATTTGCTCAGCAGCAACTTGGACTTCCCCTCACACCTTCATCTGGTGTCCAGATGTAGGGCATCTTTCAGCACAATGATGCTCAGAAATATCCTTCCTTGAGTCCACCCAGGGTTCTAGGTAGCTGGGGACTCTGTCCCATCAGTTGAGGACAGAATGAAAATTGGCAACATCAGATAAATAAGTTATGTACTTACCATAATGTTCCATCTGTGTTTTCCATTTTCATTCTTCCTCAACTCCCCACTCACCAGCCCCCCAACCCTTTTTATGTTATTTTTTTAGAAGAGCAAGCGGATCTAACAAATTTGTTATATCTTACGAATATGTCTTTCTTTTATAGCTTGCAAACAAGATCTGAGGTAATGGGGATGATGCATTATGGGTAAGGGAGAAGCTCAAGAAGTTCACGTTGACACAAGCTTTTACAGCGGCCAAGTCGGATCCAATGTCTTTGATCTGAACCCATCAGTTGAGGAAGAATGAAAATGGACACACAGATGGAACGTTGTAGTAAGTACAGAACTTCTTTTTTAGGTCTCTCAGAAGGAGTTTTCTTTTGAGTGCAGAACAATACTCTTCAATAAGAATTTTAAATAAAAGTGCTCTTAGTAGCAGACTGGCTCTGCCTGTTATTGGGAGATGGCGTATTGCCTGAAGTATTGCACAATGGTGTGCTCTTTGTTCAGCTAGCAGGGTAAATTTACACATTACAGCTTACAGTGTGATGTAGTAAAGCTCATGGTTGTACAAATAGGTAGCAAGTGGGTTACATCCTTAAAAAAAACACTAAGCTATTCATTTATGTGGTATAAACTAAGGGCCCTTTATGAGAATGGTAAGACAAGAATCTGCAAGAGATGCACAAACAAAGCAACAGCAGCTCTGGTTATTATAATTAACACAGGAAGTCATGCCATACTTTGTCAGGTGACAGGATGTGATAAAAACACCAGAATTGTGGGAGCAGGGACATGTGTTTGTACTGTAAGGATATGGATGACATCTTCTCATTATTCAGAGCTTGGAAGAGGTATCTTGTAGAATAATTAATTAATTTCTGGAGTTAACATTAGGAGAGGTATATAATGCCTATTGAGAGTATATGATGAAAACTTACAGAGACCTGATGCTCTAGGTAACCAATGTCCACATGATATGGACACCATGTGGCACATGAAACCTTACAGATGGCCCTGTACATAAGATGGAAGTCAGTGCAAGGACCACAAAATGGGCATAATATTGTCACTCCGGGTGGTTTCATTCAGTTCTCTGGCTGCAGTATCTCTTATCATCTGAAGCTGGCATAGGTCACCTTGCTATAGTGCAAAGCAGGGCTTTACAGTCACCGACATCTTTGGTCTGTCAGCACCATCTCATCATCTGTAATCATCCACAGACATCTGTCCCAGACACATGGCTCAAACCTTTACTGCCCAGCATGCCTGAATGCTGCACACAAGCAGTTAACAACCTACTAATGGTTGCCAGCCTTATTAGAACTTTGTTCTTGGCAGGATTTAACTTCAACCAGATGAACACAGTCCAGCTAAAATGTCAAAAAGATGTGGCCCCATGGCAACCAAGGTGGCCCTTTTATCAGATCATGATTAAATGAAACTTTTGATCCCTTATATTTATAACATACTCTAAGGTCTGACAACCTTAGGGTTAATTATAACAACAAGATAGGAATTCTCCAGCAGCACATGACTGGGACCTTACCCTTTCAGGCCATCATCCACTACTAGTGTAAGAACTAATGAAGATTAAACAAGCCAAGCCACAATAAAAGCCCAGCTGGCTAATTGGGCATGTCCGCATCTCCTAAATACATAGTGATTTTATTACAGATTTTGGCTGGATGTTTCTGTGCTGTAAACCAAGACTGCTGGTTTAAAGCAGCAAGAACTTCAAACTGACCAGCTTCTGTTTTGCTTTAAATATTCTTGCTGTTTTATGCTGAAAAGGAGCTAAAACTGATATTGTCTTCTGAGCTATATTCTGTTATTTTGCCATGGTTGATCAATAAACTAGTGGTTTTCTTTAGAATCAACACATTGGTATTTAAAATTAAAATCAGATCATTATTACAGGTGCTAAAAAGGTGCTGCCCAAACATGTTTTTTTTTTTTTATTTGCTGCAAAGTCACACTATAAGTAAATTACACACTCATGATCTAGGATGCTTACCTTTCATGAGATGAAACTTTGCACACAATTCAGCCTCAGTAAGTTGTGGGTTTTCTGCAACAACATAAGTACGTTAAAATCTTCAGCAAATCAGCACTGCAAACAGCAGATGAGAATTACAGTTTGTTTCTGACATGTAACTATGTACAGTAATTCCTTGCATACAGAAGCCTGATCATATTGCCATCACCAAAATTACCATATCACTCACACAATCTATGATGGCCATGGAATTAGCTATAATATTTTGTGCAAGCTTTTAGTTTATGGATGTGGAAAAGAAAAAAGGATACAAAAAAAACCCCATAAAGTAATCTCAACACAAATTAAGTGGTAACTGGACAGCTAATCACAGTATATTATGACAGTCTGGTTCATTCCAAGGAAACATCACATGGTGAAAATTAAACAATTTTGTAATGTGTGTCCAGAGAAGTATGTCCTTTTTTCATGATGTCATGATCCATGACACAGTTATATTCATAGGTTCATAGGTTCATAGGTTCATACTAGGCTATCTGCCCTGGGGCAATTATAAGCCTAGCTCGATTCTGTATGGCTTACGCCACCCCTTGATTTGAGTATACTGTGCCCTTTTTTAAGGTTTAGTTTACTGTGCCTCTGTCTAATAGTGACACGGGAGTAATCCCTGGGACAAACCTACGATCCCCCATCCACTTATCGAGATTCTTCTTGAAGAGATTCAGTGAGGTGCTCTGCCTCACATGAACTGGAATTCTATTCCAGAGCGAAGGGAGCCTCTGGGTTATGAACCTGTCCCTCCAGCAAGTTCTATTTATTTCTGTGCTGAGGTTCAAGTCCCTCGAGCGTGTGGCTCTAAGGGATTTAGATTTACTGAGGTGGAGCATGTCCATTTATTCTGGATTTGACATAGCTTTGTATGTCAGGCATAGATCGCCTCGAAGTAGGCGGTATGCAACTGAGTAGAGCTGGAGTTTTTTTAACCGAGCAGTATATGGCATCTGTTTGAGACCCTTGATCCTCTTGGTGAGATACTTTTGGGGTCTTTCTAATTGCTGCAGGTGTCGGGTAAGGTACATCCTAAAAGGGGCATTGTATTCTATGATGGGCCTGATGAGGGATGAATAAAGGGGCACGATTACCTCTCTTGATCTAGATGTGAAACCCTTCGTGATGAGGTGGGCTATGTAGAAGGTCTTTCTAACCACTTTGGCAATGTGGTTTTCAAAGGAGAGATTGCTATCAACTTGGGTCCCCAGGTCCCTAATAACTTTCTCTGTACTTAATGGGTTTCTGCCTATGTGGTAATTTGTGGGCACATTGTTTTTGCCAAAGGGTATGACTATACATTTTTTGGCATTTAGCTTTAAACCATGGCGCTGGCACCAGTTATCTGTCTCTGTGAGACCTTTTTGAAAGAAGTTTGTGTCAGCTGGAGAGTTGATTATGGCGCCCAGTTTGCAGTCATCTGCGAACTTGGTGAGCCATAGTCCTCCCACGTTTCCCTGTATCTCGGAAAAGTATATACCGAACAAGAGTGGTCCCAGGACAGAACCCTGTGGGACGCCACTTGTGACTGGTTTTGAGTCTGACATGGCTCCAGCAACTCTCACTCTGTGGGTTCTGTCTTTGAGCCAGTTTGCGACCCATCTTGTGACATAGGGGTTTATATTTAAGCTGGATAGCTTATCTATGATGCCCGAGTGGGGTATTGTGTCAAATGCCTTTGCAAGGTCCAGATAGGCTGTGTGGACTACCTTCCCTTCATCTATGGCTTTGGTGACTGTTTCAAAGAAGTCAACCAGGTTCAAAAGGCAGAATCTGCCCTTGACAAAGCCGAACTGGGTAGGATCTAGTGTCTGTAGGTCCCCAATGTCTTTGTTTATGAGCTCCATGATGATCCTCTCCATAGCCTTGCAGACTAAGCTAGTCAGGCTTATGGGGCGATAGTTTCCAGGGTCTGTAGATGCTCCACCTTTGTGGAGTGGGACCACTGTTGCTGTACGCCATTCTGTGGGCACATATCCTGTAGTGAGGCTGAGATTGTATAGCTGTTTTATTTGAGGGATTAGTTCCTCTTGTAGTTCATGTAGGACGCAACCTGGGACACCATCTGGTCCCATGGAAGCAGTGTTTTTTGCTTTGGAGAGGGCAGCCTTCACCTGAGCATCTGAGATGTTTGGGAGGCAGCCCTCTGCCGGGATAGATATTTGCTCTTTTGGGAGAAGTTTGCACTGAACCTGTCAGCCAGGATATTGGCGATGTCTGTGGGTTCAGTGTATTTTTTATCGTTTAGAATCAACTCAGAACAAGTCTGGGAGTTGCATCCCAGGTTTCTAACATAACTGAAAAAAGCCTTATGATTGTCTTTGGTGTCCTGTGCAATTTTTCTCTCAAAGCTGGCCTTGGAGGATTTTATGAGGGATTGCAATTTTTTGCTAGTACTGATCAGAGATGCCTTCCCTATTAGGGATTTTGCTCTATCATGTAGTAGCTTCCTCCTTCTGTTGTACAGTTTATTTATGGCAGGGGTCCACCAGACTGGATGCCTGCCTTTGGATGATTGGGTCTTGGTTTTGTTTGGGATAGCATGATCCATGCATTCCTGGAGATGTCCGTAGAATGCATTTATATAGGATTCTGCAGTTTGGGCTGTAGTTTCCACTGGCCCTGGGGCCTTGAAGGATTCCACTTCGGTTTTGAGAAGTGAGAAGTTCGCTTTTGAGAAGTTTTTCACTGTGGTTTTCTGGGCTGGGGGTGGGGTCGGGATGTGGACATCCAGTGAAATTAATTTATGGTCTGATCTTACCAATGAGGGATATACTTCTGGTGTGGAGCATAGAGTCCCCATGTTGGTAATGATCAGGTCTAGTATGTTGTCCCCTCTTGTGGGAGTGGTGACTAGTTGTTCCATAGCATTTGAGTTTATAATTTCCAGGAATCTTTGGGCTAAGGTGCTGGGGCTTGAGTAGTGCTTCCAGTCAATGTTTGGGTAGTTGAAGTCGCCCAATATAATGGTGTTCGGAGAGATCTTCATGTTCTCCAATGTTTTCAGGAAAGCTGAATGGGATTCCTGACTTTGAGAGGGTGGTCTGTAGGATGCTATAAACTGAAAAGCAGTCTTGCCCACTGTTAGTTGCACATGGATGGTCTCCGATACTTCATGCAATGCCACTAACCTGGAGGTGTGGATATCCTTGATAAATATGGAAACTCCCCCTCCTTTTGTGGTTCGGTCCGGGTTTTGGGGGCGAAAAGCATGATATGAGGTATAGCCTGGTAGTGCTGGGGTGCTCTCTGGAGCCTTGAACCAGGTTTCTGTCACTGCACAGATATCGATGTTCTCCATACTGAGGAGAGCTTCGAGTGCGTGCATCTTGAGGTTAAGACTTCTGGCGTTTAGCAGCATTACCCTTAGTTTCTTGTTCCTTGTGCTGTCTATGGGGGTGGGTTTGACTTTTGAGCCTTGCCTAAAAAAGGCACTATGGGGGTGGCAAGAGCCTTTGCCAATATCCGAAAGCCCAGTAGTGACAGGTGCAAGCCGTCCCTAGTGAAGCAACGTGGCTTGTCGAGCATGTCATCCCAGGCTGACAGACACTGATCCCCTTTGAATGACACCAAAATTTTAGCCAATTGTTAAAATCGATCATTTTGTCTTTGTGCTGTGGCATCATTCTAGGTGAGGGTAAGATGCTGCTCAAGGTCAGGGTCATACCAGCCTGGGCTACATGATCAGAGAGCTCCTCTATGTCTCTTTTCATGTAGTCCAGGGAGGTACATCTCAGGTCATTCACACCAGCATGTACAATGACTGAGTCATATTTGTATTTGCTTTGGAGTGACCTGAGTGCTTGCGTTATGTGGCGGATCCTAGAGCCCGACAGGCAGCTCACTGTGACCTTCTCTTTATTCAGCCTGGTGAGCAGGACGTCAGTGTGTCTGACAATAGAGTCACCTATAACAAGAGTATCAGGTGTGTTATTCAGCCTTAAGGGCTGTGGCTGCTTAGCACACTGACTTTGTGGGTTATGTGTTGTGTGTGTTTTGTTTTGAGGTAGCGTTTGCTTGGATGTCTGCTTTGGAGGTCTCTGTTGCTTAGGTAGATTTTTATTTAGAGCCTCCGAGTATGTTTTGTGTATTTATGTGTTTGGTTCGCTGATGTGGTGGGACTATGTGATACTGGAATTGTGTTGTGTGAGGTTACCTTCTCCTCCTGACTGGTTACACCAGTTTTGAGATGAGAGAGCTCAGCCTCCAGTTTGGCTAAATAGTTGCATCTCTCACATATATTTGAACCTGTTTGGAGGAGGAGAGGGTTGTCCGTGTACATGAGACAGTTGTAACATTGCCTCAAAATTCCCAGATTCACCAGCTGGACTGGAGAGGAAACCATTGGCTGACCTTTGGACATGCTAGAGTAATAGGGAAACTGAATTTAAGACGGACCAATAGAGGACAGGGTAATCGTAGAGAGTATAAGAGTAAGTAGTGCTTATGGTTTAATAGTGCTAACTTGTAGGATTACTTAATTGGACCAGTGAAGGGCCTTAGAATGAGAATATGGTGTTTAAATTGAGAGATAGAGCAGTTCTAAGGGAAAAAGTGAAGAGCAGACTTTGTGGAGCCAGGAATAGTTTAAACCCAATTAGGCGGTGCTGCCTGTTGTTGCACTATGCTCAAAAACGCGCAAAACCGCGCAAAAGAGGGTTTTAAGAGAGGAAGATGAAGGAGTTTTGGAATTGACCCAGAATGGCCAATAAAACTACAATTTCAAGTCAGTAACCACTCCCACAGGGGCAGACAGGCTGCTCAATGTTTTTCACTGCCACTGATCAACAGAGAGACTTTCTTTTAGCCCAAGCAAAAAATGGCCTCACAGAAACTTACAAACAGTTCAAGAACAGCAAGCCTGTAAATGAACTTTTTTAAATCTCAGAAAAGTGGGAAAAAAGCAAGATTTTTTTTTGTTTTTTCAGAGATAGCAGAGGTTAACAAGTATCAGCAAGTTATAACAGTGCAGTAAATGACCCCACACAAGAGTGCTAGGCCAAAGACAGATAAAATGCAAGTTTTGAGAAAAACGATTTTAAAAATAAGTGCAAACAGGAAATTCAGTAAACAGCTCTAGGTTGTGCTCTAAATACAATTACTAATGCAGAAATCAAATTTAACAAGCCAGAAAATGCTCAAAATAGGCGGCTATGCAGAAAAACTTAGCAAATAAACAGAGGAAAAATACTTAAAGTCTCAAAAGTGGCTCCTTTCTTCTCTCAGCGTTTTCTCCTCTTGGTGGGTGCTTCACCAACAGCCAACAAGCCTGAAAAGATGCCAAAACCACGAGGCAACCAGGTTTTAAGAGAGGAAGATGAAGGAGTTTTGGAATTGACCCAGAATGGCCAATAAAACTACAGTTTCAAGTCAATAACCACTCCCACAGGGGCAGACAGGCTGCTCAGTGTTTTTCACTGCCACTGATCAACAGAGAGACTTTCCTTTAGCCCAAGCAAAAAATGGCCTCACAGAAACTTACAAACAGTTCAAGAACAGCAAGCCTGTAAATGAACTTTTTTAAATCTCAGAAAAGTGGGAAAAAAGCAAGATTTTTTTTTGTTTTTTTTTTGCTTTTTCAGAGATAGCAGAGGTTAACAAGTATCAGCAAGTTATAACAGTGCAGTAAATGACCCCACACAAGAGTGCTAGGCCAAAGACAGGTAAAATGCAAGTTTTGAGAAAAAAACAATTTTAAAAATAAGTGCAAACAGGAAATTCAGTAAACAGCTCTAGGTTGTGCTCTAAATACAGTTACTAATGCAGAAATCAAATTTAACAAGCCAGAAAATTCTCAAAATAGGTGGCTATGCAGAAAAACTTAGCAAATAAACAGAGGAAAAATACTTAAAGTCTCAAAAGTGGCTCCTTTCTTCTCTCAGCGTTTTCTCCTCTTGGTGGGTGCTTCACCAACAGCCAACAAGCCTGAAAAGATGCCAAAACCACGAGGCAACCAGGTTTTAAGAGAGGAAGATGAAGGAGTTTTGGAATTGACCCAGAATGGCCAATAAAACTACAGTTTCAAGTCAGTAACCACTCCCACAGGGGCAGACAGGCTGCTCAATGTTTTTCACTGCCACTGATCAACAGAGAGACTTTCCTTTAGCCCAAGCAAAAATGGCCTCACAGAAACTTACAAACAGTTCAAGAACAGCAAGCCTGTAAATGAACTTTTTTAAATCTCAGAAAAGAGGGAAAAAAGCAAGATTTTTTTTTGTTTTTGTTTTTTCAGAGATAGCAGAGGTTAACAAGTATCAGCAAGTTATAACAGTGCAGTAAATGACCCCACACAAGAGTGCTAGGCCAAAGACAGATAAAATGCAAGTTTTGAGAAAAAAACGATTTTAAAAATAAGTGCAAACAGGAAATTCTGTAAACAGCTCTAGGTTGTGCTCTAAATACAGTTACTAATGCAGAAATCAAATTTAACAAGCCAGAAAATGCTCAAAATAGGCGGCTATGCAGAAAAACTTAGCAAATAAACAGAGGAAAAATACTTAAAGTCTCAAAAGTGGCTCCTTTCTTCTCTCAGCGTTTTCTCCTCTTGGTGGGTGCTTCACCAACAGCCAATCATAAAATAAGTATATTCTATTTTTCACCAAGCTTGATTTGCTAACACATAACCTAAATGATATTTTTCTCCATTTTGTAACTTAAATACCGTCCAGTAATCTTCAGCATGTCATGTCCATGTGCTCTTCACCTACTTTTAGAACATCAACTCTTTTCAGAACATCTGTTCTATTTCTGGTTGCAAGTCTGGCTTTTACCAGTACATGGTGTCTTCATTGTAAGCAACATGCAGCGTAAACAGCAAGGCAAAGTTGCTCCTTCTTCTTTGATGCTTTCTAAGGTTACATTATCTCTATCTCTCTTCTCCCTGTAGTCCCAGGTGGGCTGTGCTTGGATAACAATTCTGACTCAACTACACACTCTCCTGTCAGAACATGGAGATATCTGAAAGGACATGCTTCCTTCATTACAATATCCTAGCAGCCACCTGCCCATCTGCCAGCCAGCTCCTGTGTAGCAGTGCTGACATCTCTTCTTCCTAGAATGTGCATACATGCATCATCCACTCACTCTTAAAGTATGCAGGATACTCTCAGTAACAGAGTGAGGAAAACGGGGAAAAGAAGGGAGTTGTACTGACTGATTGAAGGATAGCATCCATTCATGAGACTATGTTTTAGACCTGTTCAGAGAGTCTGCCACAAGATTGTGCTCTGAAGGAATGTATAATGCCTGAAGAGTTAACTGATAACTGACAGCCATCTCCCAAGCCTGAAGCGCCATCCTGCAAAGGAGGTAAGATTTTGTGCCCCTTGCTTGTTGACATACCACATCACTGTAGTATTGTCTGTGTACACCTTCAAGGGGCCTGGTGAGAACATGGGGGTGAAAAGCCTAAAGGGCCAGAATCAGAGCTTTCATCTCTTTGATGTTGATATGGTCTTATTTCTGATGTGGTGGCCAGAGACCCTGAGCTTTCAGGTGACCAAGAGATGCCCCCTACCCCATGTCCAAAGCATCAATGAACAGCTCTTGAGAAGGGACTGGAGTCTGAAAAGGCCAGCCTCCAGTTGAGAACAAACTGTCGAATCCACCAATTGAATTCCTTCTTGAAACTGGGAAGTAAAGGTACCCTGAAAGTCAGAGGGTGACATGCTGCAGCCAAAACAACTTGAGGTACCAGCCCAGCTTCTGCATATGCAATCTGCCAAGAAGAAACATTGTAATAGAAGAGGCCATGAATTCACAAGGCCTGAAGAAACTCCCTGACTGGCATGGCAGTCAGGGAAAGAAGAAACTGAAAGGAGGCTATCAATGACAATACCTTTTGAAGTGGGAGACAGGCCAGTATTGGCACCATCTGAATCCTGCAGCCCTGATACTCATGATCCTGAAAGGGAGTCAGAATGGACTTTTGGAAGTTGATAGTAAACCTCAGACTTTGAAGAAGAGAGATGGTGAACTGCAGATCCTGCAACAATCGACTAGGTGAAGGTGCCTGAAGCAACAGGTCATCTAGATAAGAAAAAATATGTATTTAATGGTGTCTGCAGAAGGCAGTCACAGGAGTTAGGCATTTTGTGAATATCATTGGGCAGTAGAGAGTTCAAAGGGCAAAGCAGAAAACTGAAAATGAGAGGAAGACACAGAGAAACATAAAAACTTCCTGTAGAGATGGTGAATATGGATCTTTCAGATCCAAGGACACCAGAAAAGCCTGAGTTTGAAGAGTAAAGAAGAGATCTCAAGAAAGGTGTTGAGCCAAGAGAGATCCAAAATAGGTCTCCAAGTACCCTCCTTTTGAGGAACCAGGAGCATCCTGGAATAAAAACCCTGTTCCCACTTGAGAAGGGGGGACAGGTTGCATGGTCCTTTGGTTCAACAGGGACCCCAGAACCTCCAGAAAATGAGAAAGTTGCTCTAGAGGAGGTTGAAGAATCCCAGAAAAAGGAGGAAGAGATGGCCATGAAGTAACCCTGATAGATGATGGAAAGAGCCAAGAGTCTGAAGTGATGAGATGCCAATTGGGAAGACAAAGGGAGAGCCGATGGGACAAAGGAACCTGGTCTAAAAGCAGGGCAGGGTGAATTGTCAAAGAGAAGCAGGCTTATTAGAGAAGAGAAGCTTCTGGGCCACAGAAATCTGAGAAGCCTTAGCACAGGGGGCCCATTTCTCACCCTTCTTGCCCTTAGACGCCTGGCAGGGTTGCCTGAGAGCATAAGCAGATCTAGAAGAATACATCCTCTGGATGTTGGGATAGCAAAGACAAAAATATGCTTAAGGTCTTGTGACGTTTTGCCTTTCTCTTGAAGAGACTTAAACCAGTCAGTAGCAGCAGCAGACCCAAAAAGATGAGAATTATCCAAAGCAGCATCCAACATCTTTGTCTTAATGTCCTTAGGAAGAGACTGAAGACGAAACCAAGAATAATGCCTCATGACAGACCGAAAAGCCACGGCCCGAGAAGAGGTGTCAGCAGCATCACAGCCACACTTAATAGAGCGACAAGCCAATTGAAAAGTTAAAAAGATAAGGCAGAGGATTTGCCATCAGAATCAGAGAAGGCAAAGATAACCTGACAAGCCTGCATTACCAGGGCCAGAACATACCTGGTCATGTGGGTGCGGTAATTAATAGTCTTAAAGGCCAGAGTAGAAGCAGTGTAAACTTTCTTGCCAATCTTCTCCATTGCCCTGCTATCCTTATCAGAAGGCAAACTTTTGGAAGAAGGCAAAAGTTTAGATGGTTTGTCAGAAGAAACTGACACCAGAGCAGAATCAGCAGAAATCATCACCATCATCATCAGCCCCCTCTTTCCCATTATTTCTACATGGGGTCAGGGTATTGTGTTAACTGTCACCAACTCTCTTGATTCAGTACCACACTCCTGCCTTCTTCAACACTCATGCATGACTGTCGCAGATCTTCTTTCACACACTCCATCCACCTCTTTGCTGGATGTCCTCACTTCCTCTTACCTTCTTCCTGTCTGTCCCAAATCTTCCTCACCAGATTGTCTTCTGCTTATCTACACATGTGCCCAAACCACAGTAATCTGTTCTCTTTGATCTTTTCTGCAATTGGAGCTACTTTGGCTTCTGCTCTTATGTCCTCATGTCTTCGTCTGTCCCACAGTGTGCATCCTACCACCCTTCTCAGGCACTTCATTTCCAGCACCTGCCTTTACTGCCCAGGTTTCTGCACCATACAGTAGTACTGGTTGCACCACTGTCTTGTACACCTTGCTTTTCAGCTTATTTGGCATTCTTCTGTCATAGACTACACCTGATACTCTATGCCAGTTGGCTGCAGCCACTCTGATTCCAGCTTTGACCTATTCATTCAGACTACCCTTCTCCTCAACCACCCCTCTCAGATACTTGAAGCTGTTTACCTGTTCCACTATCTTCCCTTCTATCTCTATTCTCAGCTTCTTCTGATTTCCCCAATTTGCTGCATTACAACTGTCTTATCTGTGCTTAGTTTCATCCCATATGCTTTCAGATTTGCATTCCATTCTCCTATCCTTTGCTGAAGTTCTAGATCAGAGTCTGCCTGTACTGCCACATCGTCTGCATACAGCAGCTTTGTTGATCTGTCCCCTCCAACATGTTTGCTAATGTAGTCCGTCACCAGTATGAACAGCAGTGGGCTCACAGCTGAACCTTGATGTACACCCACTCCCACTGGGAACCCCTCTGTGAGGCTGAAGACTGTTCGTACTTGAGTCACTAGGTCCTTGTACATAGCCTGCACTAATTCTACCAATGTTTCCGGGACTTCAAACCACCACAGTACTGCCCAGATTAGCTTTCTTGGGACCTTGTCATATGCTTTCTCCAAGTCTAGGAATGCCCAGTTGGACTCTGTCCTCATTTTTAACTTCTTCTCAAGTATCTGTCTCAATGCAAACATTGGGTCAATTGTGCTGCATCCTGATCTGAATCCAAACTGTTCATCTCCCATCTTACATTCTACTACTCTACATATCCATTTATCAATCACTCACTCCAGAACTTTCATGCAGTGTGGTAGGAGTTTGATCCCTCTGTACTGCCCACAGTTGTGGATGTCCCCTTTGTTCTTGTACATTGGCATAAGTATGCATATTCTCGAGCCATCTGGGATATGCCTTTCTCTCCGCACTGCTGTTAGTACCCTCAGGAGCCATTTCTCCCCTATCTCACCCAGCATCTGTATCATATCTGCTGTGACCTCATCTGAGCCTGTTGCTTTCCCTGACTTCATCTTCCTCAGTGCTGTTCTTACTTCTTCTATGGTGGGCTCCTCTACTTCTGTAATTGTAGGCTGTTTCTGGGGCAGTACAGCTTCTGTGGGATTTTCTTCATTCAGAAGCTGCTGGAAATACTCCATCCATCTGTCTTTGATGTCCAATGGACTGGTAAGCAGGTTGTTGCTGCATCCCTTATGAAGGGTGTCTGACTATCTTCTGGTTTACCTTCATATGTCTGTAAATAACATATGAGAACGCACTATTGTGCGACTCAAAACTGTGAAAAATGTTACGTCGAACATCACCAAAGTTCAAAAATCAAAATCTGGAAAACCAGATTTGATGATTTTCGAACACAAAATGTGAATACACATCATAATGCAGGGGGGCAAGCCCCCCCTGCACCCCCCCATGTGGAGGGCTGTGCCCCCCACAACCTCCCTACTTTAATATACTAACTCTGAGATTGCACTACAGTGGGGAAAGGGACCATTTCCCAATCCCCGCTATAGTGCAATCTGCACCCAAAATGCTGAATCTGCAGTGAGTGAATGCCAATGTGCATTCGCTCATTGCACATTCGGACAATTTTTTTTCGATTTTGTGGATATTTGGGGACCTCCTTTCGACCTTCTTGTAATCACCTATGTGCATCACGCACATATGAAGGTAAATCCTGTCTTCTTTATCTTTCTGTCTTTGCCTTGCAACCTGATATAGTTTCTTTGTGCCCCTTACTGAGTCACTTTCCAGAAGTTGGTAGAGCACCTCCGATGCCCTATTCCTTGCTATTGCAACTTCTTTCTTAACTTCTTTGTTAGCCAACCAGTATTCCTTCCTAGCCTGATCAGTCTTTTCTATCTCCCTTTTCTTCCTGCACTCCTTCTTTCTTTTGATGACTTCCTGGACTTCTGCATTCCACCACCAGCTTTCCTTATGTACCTTATTTCCATACCTGTCTCGGCCACATAGGTTCATAGGTTCATACTAGGCTATCTGCCCTGGGGCAATTATAAGCCTAGCCCGATTTTGTTTGGCTTACGCCACCCCTTGATTTGAGTATACTGTGCCCTTTTTAAGGTTTAGTTTACTGTGCCTCTGTCTAATAGCAACACGGAAGTAATCCCCGGGACAAACCTACGATCCTCCAGCCACTCATCAAGATTCTTCTTGAAGAGATTCAGTGAGGTGCTCTGCCTAACATGAATTGGAATTCTATTCCCGAGCGAAGGGAGTCTCTGAGTTATGAATCTGTCCCTCCAGCAAGTTCTATTTATTTCTGTGCTTAGGTTCAAGTCCCTCGAGCGTGTGGCTCTAAGGGATTTAGATTTACTGAGGTGGAGCATGTCCATTAATTCTGGATTGGACATAGCTTTATATGTCAGGCATAGATCGCCTCGAAGTAGGCGGTATGCAACTGAGTAGAGCTGGAGTTTTTTTAACCGAGCAGCATATGGCATCTGTTTGAGTCCCTTGATCCTCTTGGTGAGGTACTTTTGGGGTCTTTCTAATTGCTGCAGGTGTCAGGTAAGGTACATTCCAAAAGGGGCATTGTATTCTATGATGGGCCTGATGAGGGATGAATAAAGGGGCACGATTACCTCTCTTGATCTACATGTGAATCCTTTCATGATGAGGCGGGCTATGTAGAAGGTCTTTCTAACCACTTTGGCAATGTGGTTGTCAAAGGAGAGATTGCTATCAACTTGGGTCCCCAGATCCCTAATTACTTTCTCTGCACTTAATGGGTTACCGCCTATGTGGTAATTTGTGGGCACATTGTTTTTGCCAAAGGGTATGACTTTTTGGCATTTAGCTTTAGACCATGACTTTGGCACCAGTTATCCGTCTCTGTGAGACCTTTTTGAAGGATGTTTGTGTCAGCTGGAGAGTCGATTATGGTGCCCAGTTTGCAGTCATCCACGAACTTGGTGAGCCATAGTCCTCCCATGTTGGCCTGTACCTCGGAAAAGTAAATACCGAACAAGAGCGGTCCCAGGACAGAACCTTGTGGGATGCCACTTGTGACCGGTTTTGAGTCTGACATGGCTCCAGCAACTCTCACTCTGTGGGTTCTTTCTTTGAGCCAGTTTGTGACCCGTCTTGTGACATAGGGGTTTATATTTAAGCTGGTTAGCATCAGAAATGTTTGGGAGGCAGCCCTCTGCCTAGATAGATACTTGCTCTTTTGGGGGGGAGGGGGTGAAGAAGTTTGCACTGAACCTGTTTGCCAGGATATTGGCGATGTCTATGGGTTCAGTGTATTTTTTGTCGTTTAGAATCAACTCAGAACAAGTCTGGGAGTTGCATCCCAGGTTCCTAACATAACTGAAAAAAGCCTTATGATTGTCTTTAGTGTCCTGTGCAATTTTTCTCTCGAAGCTAGCCTTGGAGAATTTTATGAGGGATCATAATTTTTTGCTAGTACTGATCAGAGATGCCTTCCCTATTAGGGTTTTTGCTCTGTCATGTAGTAGCTTTCTCCTTCTGTTGTACAATTTATTTATGGCTGGGGTCCACCAGACTGGACGCCTGCCTTTGGATGATTGGGTCTTGGTTTTGTTTGGGATAGCATGATCCATGCATTCCTGGAGATGTCCGTAGAATGCATTTATATAGGATTCTGCAGTTTGGGCCATAGTTTCCACTGGCCCTGGGGCCTTGAAGGATTCCACTTCGGTTTTGAGAAGTGAGAAGTTCGCTTTTGAGAAGTTTTTCACTGTGGTTTTCTGGGCTGGGGGTGGGGTCGGGATGTGGATATCCAGTGAAATTAATTTATGATCTGATCTTACCAATGAGGGATATACTTCTGGTATGGAGTATAGAGTCCCCATGTTGGTAATGATCAGGTCTAGTATGTTATCCCCTCTTGTGGGAGTGGTGACTAGTTGTTCCATAACATTTGAGTTTATGATTTCCAGGAACCTTTGGGCTAAGGTGCTGGGGCTTGAGTAGTACTCCAGTCTATGTTTGGGTAGTTGAAGTCGCCCAATATAATGGTGTTCGGAGGGATCTTCATGTTCTCCAATGTTTTCAGGAAAGCCGAGTGGGATTCCTGACTTTGAAAGGGTGGTCTGTAGGATGCTATAAACTGAAGAGCAGTCTTGCCCACTGTTAGTTGCACATGGATGATCTCCGATACTTCATGCAATGCCACTAACCTGAAGGTGTGGATATCCTTGATAAATATGGAAACTCCCCCTCCTTTTGTGGTTCGGTCTGGGTTTTGGGGCCGAAAAGCATGATATGAGGTATAACCTGGTAGTGCTGGGGTGCTCTCTGGAGCCTTGAACCAGGTCTCTGTCACTGCACAGATATTGATGTTCTCCATACTGAGGAGAGCTTTGAGTGCATGCATCTTGAGGTTAAGACTTCTGGCATTTAGCAGCATTACCCTTAGTTTCTTGTTCCTTGTGCTGTCTATGGAGGTGGGTTTGACTTTTGGGCCTTGCCTAAAAAAGGCACTATGGGGGTGGCAAGAGCCTTTGCCAATATCCGAAAGCCCAGTGGTGACAGGTGCAAGCCGTCCCTAGCAAAGCAACGTGGCTTGTCGAGCATGTCATCCCAGGCTGACAGACACTGGATCCCCTTTGAATGACACCAAAATTTTAGCCAATTGTTAAAATCAATCATTTTGTCTTTGCACTGTGGCATCATTCTAGGTGAGGGTAAGATGCTGCTCAAGGTCAGGGTCATACCGGCCTGGGCTACATAATCAGAAAGCTCCTCTATGTCTCTTTTCATGTAGTCCAGGGAGGTACGTCTCAGGTCATTCACACCAGCATGTACAATGACTGAGTCATATTTGTATTTGCATTGGAGTGACCTGAGTGCTTGCGTTATGTGGTGGATCCTAGCGCCTGACAGGCAGCTCACTGTGACCTTCTCTTTATTCAGCCTGGTGAGCGGGATGTCAGTGTGTCTTACAATAGAGTCACCTATTACAAGAGTATCAGGTGTGTTATTCAGCCTTAAGGGCTGTGGCTGCTTGGCACACTGACTTTGTGGGCTATGTGTTGTACGTGTTTTGTTTTGGGGTCTCTGTTGCTTAGGTAGATTTTTATTTAGAGCCTCTGAGTATGTTTTTGTGTTTTTATGTGTTTGGTTCGCTGATGTGGTGGGACTATGTGATACTGGAATTGTGTTGTGTGAGGTTACCTTCTCCTCCTGACTGGTTTCACCAGTTTTGAGATGAGAGAGCTCAGCCTCCAGTTTGGCTATATGGTTGCATCTCTCACATATATTTGAACCTGTTTGGAGGAGGAGGAGAGGGTTGTCCGTGTACATGAGACAGTTGTAACATTGCCTCAAAATTCCCAGATTCACCAGTTGGACTGAGGAGGAAACCACTGACTGACCTTTGAACATGCTAGAGTAATATAGGGAAACTGAATTAAGATGGACCAATAGGGGACAAGGCAATCGTAGAGAATATAAGAGTAAGTAGTGCTTATGGTTTAATAGTGCTAACTTGTAAGATTACTTATTTGGACCAGTGAAGGGCCTTAGAATGAGAATATGGTGTTTAATTTGAGAGATAGAGCAGTTCTAAGGGAAAAAAGTGAAGAGCAGACTTTGTGGAGCCAGGAATAGTTTAAACCCAATTAGGCGGTGCTGCCCATTGTAGCGCTATGTGCAAAAACGCGCAAAAACGCGCAAAAGAGGGTTTTAAGAGAGGTAGATCAAGGAGTTTGGAACGGACCCAAAATGGCCAATAAAACTACAGTTTCAAGGCAGTAACCACTCCCACAGGGGCAGGCAGGCTGCTCAATGTTTATCACTGCCACTGATGAACAGAGAGACTTCCCTTTAGCCCAAGCACAAAATGGCCTCCAAGAAACTTACAAACAGTTCAGAACAGCAAGCCTGTAACTGAACTTTTTAAAATCTCAGCAAAGTGGGAAAAAAGCAAGATTTTTTTGTTTTTTTTGTTTTTTTTTAAAGATAGCAGAGGTTGACAAGTATAAACAAGTTATAACAGTGCAGCAAATGACCCCACACTTGAGTGCTAGGCCAGAGACAGATAAAATGCAAGTTTTAAGAAAAAAAAGATTTTAAAAATAAGTGCAAACAGGAAATTCAGTATTCTGTAGTCCTAACACATGCTGTTTTTAGTCTGTGCCACTCTTCTTCAACTCCACCCATTTCCTCCTCTTCTTGGGGTGCTAGAGCTCTGAGTAATTCCTTGAACTGCTGTACTTTCTCTCCAGTCAACTTCCAGGTCTTCAGCCTGGTCTCTGTTGACCTTAGAGCCTTCTCTGACCACTGCTTGCAACTGATTGTGGCAACTACTGGTTTATGCTGTGAACCGACCGTTTCACTGGGGATGACTTTGCAATCATGGATTCTACCCCAGTGCCTTTTCCTTACTAGGAGGAAGTCTACCTGAGTTGCATGTTGGCTACTCTTGTATGTGATCTTGTGACTGTCTCTCTTTCTGAACCATGTGTTGGCTACTATCAAGCCATTTAGGTTTATAGGTTCATAGGTTGGTACTATGCTATTGGTCCTAGGGTCTATACAAGCCGAGCTATTACAATTCCCTGGCTATTTCTTCCCAGAATATTTACTTCCCTGGCCCCTGTCTAGCAGGGTGACTGATGTGATCCCTGGGGTGAATTTCCTATCTCCCGTCCAATTGTCAAGGTTCCTTTTGAAGAGGGCCAATGAGGTGGTCAGCTTGACATGTATGGGCAGTCTATTCCAGATTATGGGGAGTCTTTGGGTCAGGAACCTATCCCTCCAGCATGTTTTGTTCATTGTGATGACCAGGTTAGATCCCTGGAGCGTGTGGCTCTGAGGGATAGGGATTTCTTTAAGTGTAGCATGTCCAACAGCTCTGGGTTTAACATGGCCTTGTATGTTAAGCAGAGAGCGCCTCTGAGTAGGCGATATGCGACAGCGTATAGTTGGAGTTTTTTTAGATGATCAGCATAGGGTATCTGCATTAGGGCTTGTGATTCTTTTAGTGAGGTATTTTTGTGGCCTTTCCAGTTGCCGCAGATTTCTTGTGAGGTACATACCAAACAGGGCGTTGTACTCTATAATGGATCTAATGAGGGATGAGTACAGTGGGACAATGACCTCCTTTTTTCTGGATGAAAAGCCCTTAGTGATGAGATGTGCCACATAGAAGGATTTCCTGACTGTTGTGGCGATGTGGTTATCGAAGGTGAGGCCACTGTCCACCTGTGTCCCTAAGTCCCTTATCACACTTTCGGTGTTTCGTGTATTGGCACTTATGTGGTAATTCATGGATACATGTTTTTTCCCAAAGGGGATAACTATACATTTCTTGGCATTGAACTTGAGCCATGGCTTTAGTACCAAGCAGCTGCTTCTGTAAGGCCCTTTTGCAGAATAGCCACATCATTTGGGGATTCAGTAATGGCTCCCAGTTTGCAGCCATCTGCGAACTTTGTTAGCCAGAGTCCCTTAGTGCTGGCCTGTACTTCAGAGAAGTAGATGCCAAACAAGAGCTGTCCCAGGACTGAATCCTGAGGTACTCCACTTGTCACTTGTCTAAAGCTGGATTTTGAGTCGGCTACTTTTACAGAGTGGGTTCTGTCAGTAAGCCAGTTGGCAACCCATCGAGTGACATAGGGATTAATGCCCAGCTTAGTAAGTTGATCTATAATTCCAGAGTGGGGGATGGTGTCAAAGGCCTTGGCGAGGTCCAGATAGGCTGTGTGGAATGCCTTGCTCTCGTCCATGGCTCTGAGACTGATTCGAAGAAGTCAATCAGGTTGAGGAGACAAAATCCGCCCTTTACGAAACCAAACTGGGTGGGGTCCAGTGTTTGAAGCTTGCCAATGTCTTTGTTTATAAGTTCCATGATAATGCGTTTCATGGCTTTGCAGCTCAGGCGTGTCAGACTGATGGGGCAATAGTTCCCGGGATCCAAGGTGGATCCTCCCTTGTGGAGTGGGATAACTGTAGCTGTGCGCCAATGATTGGGCATGAAGCCTGAGGTGAGGCTATGATTAAACATGACACTTAGGTGAGGTGCCAGTTCATTTTGTAGATCAAGTAGTACACAGCCTGGGATGTCGTCTGGTCTCATGGATGCTGTATTCGTAGCTTTGGAGAGTGCGTTTTTTACCTGTGTGGCTGTGATTACCGGAATTTGGCAATCTGTTGGTATTGAGATGGGCCCTTTAGGGGGTGAGAGGGGGGTGAAGTTGGCACTGAATCGATCTGCCAGGATATTGGCAATATCCTTGGGATCAGTACATTTAATGCCATTCTGTTGTAGCTCAAAGCAGATATGAGCATTGCCATTTAGATTCTTGGCATAACTATAGAAATTGTTGTAATTGTCCTTGGAATCTTTGGCAATTTTATTTTAGTAACTAGCTTTGGAGGATTTTATTAGGGATCTCAGCTTCTTACTGAGGCTGGTAAGGGAATATTTTGCATCCTGGGATTTTCCTCTTTTCTGCAACAGTTTCTTCCTTCTGTTGTATAGTTTGTTTATGGCAGGGGACCACAAGATTGGCTTCCTTTTTTTGGAGGAGAGCGTCTTGGTTCTATTTGGAATGGCACAATTCATGCATGAGTGGATGTGCTCATACAGTGCTTTAGTGTAGGATTCAGCAGTCGAACTTTCAGTTTCCATTTGCATGGGTGTCATGAAGTTTGTCACTTCTGACTTGAGTAGCATGAAGTTAGATTTGGAGAAGTTTTTTATGGAGGTTTCCCTACTGGGGGGTGAGGGTGGGATGTGGACATCAAGGGTGATTAGCTTATGGTCAGACCTGAACAACGAGGGGGTGACCACTGGTGTGGAGCATCAATCTCCCATGTTGGTAATGACCAGGCCTGGGATATTTGAGCCCCTAGTGGGACTATGGATTAGTTGAGCCAGGGCATTGGAATTTATGAATTCCAAGAACCGTTGGGCAAAGGTGTTGGTACCCGAGTAGTTTTCCCAATTAATGGCAGGGTAGTTGAAATCACCCAGTATTAGGGTGTTTGGTTGTATCTTAATATTTTCCAGTATGTTTAGAAAGGTGAAGTGAGAATCTTGGGGCATGGCGGGGGATCTGTAGCAATCTACAGTTTGGATTGCAGTCTTACCTAGTGTTAGCAGACGCATTGTGTTGGGCAACTAGCCCGGTGTTGTGAATATCCTTGGTGAATATGGACATTCCTCCTTGCCAGAGAGAAGTCTAGAATGGTTTCACCTTCTTTATTCCTGTTACCTCACCCATGTGGACCCAGGCAGTCCTCATATCCTGTTCTGTCTGTCCCGATATGTACATTCAAGTCCCCCATTATTAGCACCAATTCATGTTGTCCTGCTTTATCTAGCAGGTCCTGCAACTGCTGTTTGAATGCACTCCTTTCCTCACTACCACAACCCCTGCTGTGGGGCATAGGTTGAGATTATGAATAGTGCCCTATCATTATACTAAAGTCTGACTGCCATGAGTCTGTCATTTATATGGATGATATCCCTCACTGCCTTCTGGAACATCTCTCTCACCACAGGTCCTACCCCATTTCTAGCCTGTCACCCACCTGAGTAGTAGAGTCTGGATCCCAAGCTAAGTGGCTTTGCTGCACTGTCCTTCCATCTCGTCTCTTGGATACATAGGATGTCCAGCCTCCTCCATATCATCATGTCATCCACTTCCAAGCTGCATCCTGTCAGTGAACCTACATTAAGTGTAGCAATTCTCAGTTCATGGTTGGCAGGTTGGTTGGTTTTACGTCCAGCTTTCGCTCAACAGAGCTATCCCAGGTATCCCAAGCTGGGCAACTAGACACCGGCCAGCCAGTAGCTTATTGGCCCAGGGCTGCTGGGCTTTATGGCAGGCACACACTGGCCAATAAGGGCACATATACCCTCCCACCACTAGCAAGGATCAGCAGAAAGACATTTAAATAAAAATAGACAATTTTCAGGAACCTTATAATTATAGAACCAATCAGGTTTCTTAGGAGCAGGAAGCTGAGAATTAGGAGACTTGGAAGCAGCAGTGACAGTTTCTAAAAAGGAAGCCAACACAGGAGAAACTGATGGTTTAGAAGTATCCACCTGAAGCAACTCATAATATGTTGTCTGAATATCTGATACTTTAATCCCACTTAAAGAATTCCATCATTCTAGCAATTGTGCCCCCAAAGGACAATTCCTCAAAAGGAGACTCAAGGGTAACAGACTCCTCTGTATCACAACCAAAAGCCAAAGTTGAAGGCATCTGTGAAGAATAGGACAAAGACCCCTCACTAGACAGGGAATCCTCATCCAAGGAATCTAGTTCCCTAAACTGTTTAGAAGGGGTAGATGTCCAAGGTGGAGCAGGTACTGAAACCCCTTGAGGAAGATTTAGGGCCATTAAGGTAAAGAATAATCCCTGAGTAAACTCTTGCCATTCCCTTTGAAAATCCATAGGACAAGGAGAAACATGCTTCAGTTTTTGGTTTTTCTTAGAAGAGGCATCAGCCCTAACAAACAGTGGAGGCTTCAACCCTTGGCAAGATTCGAGAAGAGAACTGGGAACTTCCTCCCAGACCAATATCTGTGGAATCCCTCTAGGACCCTCTGAGATAATCAACCGTGGTTCCCCCTCAACATCCAGAGCAGATGCCTGCAAAGCATCAGAGGACGTGCAAAAAGATGGAGCCATGCTGGCTTCCAGTGGAGTCATGGCAGAGGAATCCAGTGTAAACACTGAACAACCTACAGAGTTATTACCTGCTTTGATAGGGATGTCCATGGAGGTTGGACAGCTAAAAAATCCAGCTGAGACTTCTTGGCTTTCTTCTTACCAAGCAGGAGTATCTTGGGGTTAAAGGATTCTGCCATGGAACCCTGGGCTAACTGTCTAAGCTGTTGTTTTTCAAGATAAATGGCTAAGGAAGGCAAACAGCTTCTGACTATATTAGGCACACATGCCTAACAGATACTACAAGAGGTATGGTCTTGGGAAGCTCCAAAACAAAAAAGACACTGTTTGTGATGATTCTTATGGGGAATCTGCCTCCCACATTGCCATTTTCCTCTCTTAGATGATATGAACTCTAGGTAGTGATAAAAATACAAGACCAAGAAGCAAACTTTTAAAAATAAAAGAAATGGGGCGCATATCTGGCAATCTAAAAGGTCAAAACAGCAACAAAATGGACAAACCAACTGGCAACAATAGTGTTTGAACTGGCAGCCAAACAAGTTCTGGATAGTTGCATCCATACATCCCATTTATGCCTTACATTCTGTGCAAGGAGCACAAATGTGACATACGGAGCAAACAAGATCCTTTTCCACTTTTACCATTCTGAATGAGCAATGGGCTGCCCAGGATGGGACATCCCTTCTTTCAAGAATAGTGCAACAGTGATATAGAAGGACATCTGAGTTTAGCTTAAATGGAAGTCGGCCCCATGGCTTATGTCAGACCTGGGTGTAGGTTACATGGAAGCTGGTCCCATGGTCGCTGTCAGAACTGGGTATAGATTATATAGAAGCTGCTGGTCCCATGGCTGCTGTCAGACCTGGGTGTAGATTACATGGAAGCTGGACTAATGGCTGCTCTTAGACCTTTGTGTAGCTTACATAGAAGCTGATCCCATGGCTGTTGTCAGACCTGGGTGTAGCTTACATGGACGCTGGTCCAATGGCTGCTCTCAGACCTGGGTGTAGATTACATAGAAGCTGGTCCCATGGCTGTTGTCAAACCTGGATGTAGCTTACATCTAAGGTGGTCCCATGGCTGCAGTCAGACCTGGGTGTAGCTTACATAGAAGCTGATCCCATGGTTGTTGTCAGACCTGGGTGTAGCTTAGATGGAAGCTGGTCCCATGGCTGCTCTCAGGCCTGGGTGTAGCATACATGGAAGCTGGTCCCATGGCTGCTCTCAGACCTTTGTGTATCTTATGTAGAAGCTTGTCCCATGGCTGTTGTCAGACCTGGGTGTAGCATACATGGAAGCTGGTCCCATGGCTGCTCTCAGACCTGGGTGTAGATTACATGGAATCTGGTTTCATGGCTGTGGTCAGACCTGGGTGTCAATTACATGGAATCTGGTCTCATGGCTGCTGTCAGACCTTTGTATAGCTTATGTAGAAGCTTGTCCCATGGCTGTGGTCAGACCTGGGTGTAGATTACATAGAAGCTGGTCCCATGGCTGCTGTCAAACCTGGATGTAGCTCACATCTAAGGTGGTCCCGTGGCTGCAGTCAGACCTGGGTGTAGCTTACATGGAAGCTGGTCCCATGGCTGCTGTCAGACCTTTGTATAGCTTATGTAGAAGCTTGTCCCATGGCTGTGGTCAGACCTGGGTGTAGATTACATAGAAGCTGGTCCCATGGCTGCTGTCAAACCTGGATGTAGCTCACATCTAAGGTGGTCCCATGGCTGCAGTCAGACCTGGGTGCAGATTACATGGAATCTGGTCTCATGGCTGTGGTCAGACCTGGGTGCAGATTACATGGAATCTGGTCTCATGGCTGTGGTCAGACCTGGGTGCAGATTACATGGAATCTGGTTTCATGGCTGTGGTCAGACCTGGGTGCAGATTACATGGAATCTGGTCTCATGGCTGTGGTCAGACCTGGGTGCAGATTACATGACAGTAGATATTGCAGAAGATGCTTTAGTCATCTTCCCTCGCAGATCAGTTGCACATCACATACTTCAGAGTATAAGAACCAGTTAAAAACAGCTGATTACTCAATGCTCATTTTTCTTCTTCTTAGGCTGTATTTCACCAAGGGTATAGTGTCTGTTTAATCAGAAGAGCCTGTCAGTATCAATTTTTGCCATAAATGGCTACGGAACAGTGTGAAGGTAAACTATAACAGATGCATATTGGAATCTAGTATGCTGAAAAAAAATTCCATTGATGCATCCATGATTAATTTGAGTGTTGGAAGAGAACAGTTAGCCCTGCTGTTGTTAAGGTGTACTAAAAGGGAATAATCTTCTGATCTCATACCAGGAAATTATAATGTAAATGTATACCTGCATTTCATGAATACCTAAACAGTGTTGCATAAAGCTCCTCAGATAATAGGGCAGGTTTGAAAGATTTGACACAAAATGCAAATGGCTTCCCATTCTCTGTGCAATTCAGCTGTTAACCTGTTGCTGTCGGATAAACATCTACACTCCCTTCCACTGCTATTAGGCTCATTAATGGGTGGATAGGAAGGGAGAAGAGATGGTAAAAAACATGCAACACTCATACAGCTCTGTAGTGGGGCAGCAGAATCTGTGTTAAGAGCTGATGACTAATACCCACCAGCTATTTGTAAGGCAAGTTCTCTGACTAATCCAGTCAGGAGCAAATGGTATCTGAGACAATCTGGAATATGCCAAAAATAGTTTGTTAAAAAAACAGCTCCTAAATGCAGGTTTAGACTACTTAAAAGACGGCAAGAATTTCTTCTTAAAATAGCAATTCAACATATTAAAAGGGAAATCACCACTTAGTGTGCAGCTTCCCAAATGAAAGCAGAGCTCAAAGAAAAGTAAGGACTGTACAGGAAGAGTGACCTGCAAATGCACCCTCTGCAAAGCAAGGCTTGTGGTGGATTTGGCCAGCAAAGGGTTGTACCCACGACTCTCACATTCTCTACCTGATAATTCTTAATAAAGCCAAAAATAATGAGGGGAGGCAAAGGTCCCAGATCATGGTCCCATGACCAAGAGAGCACTTATGGGGGAATTATTAACAATGACGCTCATAAATAGCAGAGTACCACATGACTCATCACTTAGACTAGACCTACTCATCTTGTGTATGTCTGCCATTACAGTGATATTACTTAGAAAGATTAACTCTTTTACCAATGGTACCAAAGCTAGTTAATGAAGGAATAGCCAGTTTTCAATGTGTAACTAATGCAACCCATGTTGGAAAAATCAGGGATGTTCTGTGGAATCTGGGATAGTTGAGAGGCATGATTACTCAACTATCCCTGAAGCAAGCCAGCAGATAGGAAATAACTCTTTACTGGTATGCTGTAAAAGAAGGCTGGGCATAAAGATAAATACAATTTCAAAAATGTTCTAAAGTTGTTAACAAACCTGCTTTGAACTTCTCCAATTGAGAGAAATATACCACTGCAAACTCACGAATGCTTGGAGGCTGTTGTGCTACAATTGCCATGATGAACCCTTGTAGCTCTCTTTTGAGTTCCTTCTTCTGGTTAGATGATAATTTTTCCATCCTTTCTTTTTCTTTCTTCTGGACTACCTAAATTTTGAGACTTTTTAAAAATCTATTAAGTAACCAGATATTTGAGAGTCACAGCTGATATAAGTGTCTGATTAAGTAACTAAACAGCAAAGCAAACACAAATACTGATTCTTAAACAAAAACTGTTGTTCACTGACATCAATAAACACTTGACATAAAGTCATGTTAACAATACCTTGTGCCCACTGAACAGTGTGACAGGCTTCAGTTCCTCTCTGACCCTCAAATGGATAACAAGTAATCAGAGATTGACATAAGAATGTGTTTTAATAGCAGTGATGGATAAACATAGCCATAATTTGAAAATCATCAGAACCATACAAGGCAGCCAAAAAGCCACAGATAGCTGCAAAGGTGCAGCTAACAATAGTTCAGAATTTCAAAGTCAATTACTTGGAGCAAGGAATGGGTGTGATCTTTTCCAGTGAGCATGTGGTGACTGGGTGACCTACATAGCACAGCTGGGGTCTACCCAAAGTAGTTGCATGGAACAGCCAAGTGGACAACCCACAGGGTGGGGTTCAGGTGCAATACCAGTCTAGTAGCAAGCAGGAGTCAGTCAGATAAAGATGGACAACACAGTGCCATTGGAAACAGGATCTCAAAATATGGACTCTCATTTCACTGCTAGGGTTGGTGCTACCACTTGTGCGGGATGTCAGAAAGTACCAATCAGATTTAGTCTGCCATATCTCTATGCTCAGCATTACTTCAGAAATCAAACTTCTTGGACAGGATTGGGATCTGGCCTACTGTGGAGATGACCCTCAGAAAAGGCCCCAAGTCAGTGTAGGTATAATCACAGGCTCCTGTTGGGTGCCATTCAGCTGAAGTTTGTGCCAGTAAATAAACGTAATTTGTTGTACTAGACTTTATTAGATATGCTCACTCAGGTGCCACTTATGGGTCTGATATTTCTACTGGAAGACTTCAGTATCCATATGTGGAGAGACAGAGATAACTGGAGGGCAGTGATCAGGAGGAACAGCTTGTCTGTTATAAACCTGGATGGTGAACTGCTGTTAGACTTCTGTGCTGATAATGACTTTGTAAACATGTTCCAACACAATAGGAGCATCTTGGGTCAGAGGTCAGTAACTGATTTTGTAATCTGTCATCAAACCTAACTCCACATGTTCTGGACACCTAGATTAGTAGGGATGCGCATTTACCAACTCATTACATTTGGTAGTGAATTGGGCTAGACAGCTGAGGAGGCAGCAGGACTGACCCAAGAACCCCAAATGCATTGTGAGAGTATTCCAGAAATGCCTAAACGATGCTTCTGTAGGGGATGAGTCCAAGTTTCACCGGCAGAGGAGCTTCTCTCTTATACTTAAGGAGATCAGAGACATGCAGTCTGAATAAATACAGTTCAAGACCTTAGTGGCTAAGGCAGTGGTAATCACCTATGGTAGTAATTCTATTCTAGGTGATGGTTGCTGTGCCAGGAGAGGGAAGTTGTGAAGATAAAGAAAGAGGCCTTCCATGCAATGCTAGCAGAAGCATCCCTGAATTTAACAGATAAGTACTGAAAAGCACCTGCTGCAGTAGTTCTCATGCAAAAGGTCTGGGTGTGAGAGGAGTTTGGAGAGGCCACAGAGAGTGTTTTTTGGATGATCTTAAATAGGGTCTACCAAACTATTTTGTGACTTGGGATGGTAAGAAAGAATACTGTCCAGACTGTTGTCACCAAGGCCGTGAAATCAGTTATGTTAATTAGAGATATTGCTGAGAGGTAGAAGGAACGCTCTCTGGAGTTTTTTGAAACCAGGGGACATGCTTTGCTGTGAGGAGAAAGTGCCAGAAGCAAATAGAGTTTGACTCATTTCGTCTGATGTTATTTGCAGTGATTAAACAGTTCCCCAATGACTATGCTATGAGAATGGATGAGATCTTTCTGGAAATACTGATGCCACTGGACATTGCTGAGGTGTCAAGTTTAACATACTTTTTCAATGTTGCATGGAAGATGGGGGCACTATTTCTGCATGAACAACCTGTGCTAATGGTCCCCATTTATCAAAAGGAGGATTTGCTCCAGTCTTAGATGGATCATACCTAAATTTCTCTGAAAGTACCTGCCAGGATAATGCTGAGGAAGCTTGTTCCAGCAATCAATTTTCTGATTCAGCTGTACCAGTACATATTTCATTATGGTCATGGAACAATGGGTCAGCTGTTTGTCCTCTGACAGATATCAGAGGGATCTTGGGAGTTTGTCAGTATTGTTTACATGTGTTTTGTGGACTAGGGGAAGGCATGTGATTGTGTACCCCATAAAGTCATGTAGAAAGTGTAACGAAAGAAATAGGACCTGAGTGACACTGTTCTATGCCATTTAGTTTTTGCATTTGATGAGCGAGAGTTGTATCTTTATTTTTAGCATTAAGCTGAATATGTTCAAGGTGAGTGTAACATCCTGCAAAAGGTATACTTGGTCACCTGCCTTGTATCTGACTTCCTTAAGTACCTTTGTCTACAAACAGGATACCACAAATAAATGCAGGGTGCAGATCTCAGCAAATCAAAAGATGCCATGATGTAACAATTTATGATACATAATATTATAAAGCAGGCTGCTTATCACACATTCAGTTCTAATTAATGCTTCCAGCTTTACAGTTAGGATAGTTTTATAATAACTGATAATCATCTTGGATGGATTTCTAAAGTAGTCAAAGTCTGCTGAGGTTAACCTTTACTGTGTATTTTGCTGAATAAGTGAAGCCATCAGCAAACATGTCCACACTGGGCTCCCACACCTCTAACCAAAACTCCAAAGAAAAGCATACCATGTAATTCACGGAGGGCATCATTTGAGGCACTGGGGTAACATTTTCCCTAGTGCAAGGCTCTAAATGTACTTATGTACAGACATAAATAAGGGGAATGTATAGAAGTGAGGTAGCAAAGAAATATCATAGCACGACACATATATTCTTTACCTGCTTTTTCTTCTCTTTATTGTTTTACAGACTTCATAATAATAAAACAAATACATCAATTCCATCTTAGATAATACATTTTAAAATCGCCTATAGTGAAAATGAGCCAATGATTTACCTAACAGCTATATATTTCATTCTAACTCAGTTCCATCATTTAAATCCCTTACATTAAAAAAAAAAAAGAATTGTAATACTTAACATAATTTAACCCTGAGTACTGACGCAGCTAAAATTAGCTCTCAGTGACAGTCGAACCCAGGTCGCCTGGGCCGTAGTCAGGACTTTTATCTTCTTTTTTAGGTAAAGGGACTTTTTTCCGTTTCCATTTATATAATGAATTGTATCATACATTTCACAGAACGTATATTCCCTGGTTTATTGCTTATTTAAATTCTTTAAAATAGATACCGATTTTAATCCAGTTTAGCTGAAATATTTAGCAATAATTTGAGAAAATATTATTCTGGCTGTCCCTTACACGTGCCCCTCAAACCTCCCGATGTCTTAGCGTAAGAAATTTGGACAAAGCCTGACAAAGTGGGGGACAAAGGCCCCAAAAATAGGGACAGATTTTAAATATTGCTTTTATGGACGTAGAACGTTGCTAGAATAAGACGGTTTGTGTTAACATACATTTTCTGCAGGATATGAAGTCTGGAGCTCAAACGTATGTATCGACTAAAATATGAGGCAAAACTCTGGACACTCTGCTTAAATCTGGACAGTTGAGAGGTACCCCTGGCGTTGCACACCGACGTCAGCTCTACAGGAATATAGGGCTCTGCATGCCAAGTCCTTTACTTGCACGTGTTATGTTTTTAATAATCTTTTTATTAAATAAATGAAAAAAATACCTGTAACGTTTACGCTTGATAGGTATCCAGTAAGTACAAATGACAAGTGGAGTTGGAGTTATAAACGTTTAGTAAATGTTTGAACTTTCCAGATACATTTACAGGCTAACAGTGACGATAAATAACGTCATAATGCATGCTGGCAAAGTGCCAAGCAAAGGCAGCATGTGACGATCGGTTCTAAAAGAATGTTGTAATTACTGTTGCGGGCAGGTTTCCAATCAAGGCTTGCAGTGTGATGTGTCCCCATTTCTAAGTGTTGTGATCATACACACCTTTAAAACAACTAAAGGGAAAGGAAAAATGACAGCATGTAATCTGATGTCATTCAGAATGTACAAGTTGCGGCTGCAGACGGTAGAGTCATAAACAAGTCGTGCTGGCAATGTGCAGTGCACCTAGGGTTGCCACCTTTTCAAATGCCCAAAGTGGGACATAGTTTGTAAAAGTGTGAAATTTTGCAGGACAAAACATATCCACGGCCAGTGCAAAGGTCAGAACTTCGCTTTTTTTTGCCAAAATAAAAGCTTATTTTTGTAGCATTTGAGTGCTTATGCTATTTCATATAATATTTATGTGTTTCAGATACAAAAATAACTGTTTTATGCAGCTATTAAAGAAAACTTAAATATGTTTTGTCTTAAAATCTCAGGACATTTGCCATTTTTTTCCCGCAGGACACAACCGCCAAAAGTGGGACTGTCCCTCGCAAACAGGGACAGGTGGTAACCCACCTGGAAAATAATTTGAACATTTAAAATCAATGGAGCACTGATTTTCGATTTTTTAGTTGCCATCTTTGGTCCTAAGTAAGTAGAACTCATCAAGAATTTGCCAACGTAAATATCGTAATATATAATTAAGGAACACCTGTAGATTCCAAAATTTTACAGCCATGGCGTCCCGGACAGTCCTGCTGCACACCATGCATTGTCATTTCCCTGTCTGCAGCTCTTGATTTGTGCAATCGGTGTGCTAGAATGACTAACTACAGAGGGGGAAATGATCATGGCCATCGTCATTTGAAATTAGCACGGTTGTGTAGTTTTCCAATTTGCATGTTATATTACTGAATGCATTGCAAAGCAAATATGTTGCACTATTTCCATGGATATTTTTATTGGATAAATCGTGTCAGGCAGATACTTACAGTGATTTGAAATTATTTGAGAGATGGATTAATATTTTAGGTAAGCACACACTAGAGATCGGGTACCCGAATAAAGGTACACGATCTATGATGGGAAGTTAGATAAGAAATCTGCCTCTAAGGAAAGACCTGCAAATTTTCGGTTAATCTAAAGATAGTGAACTGCAACCCTGAAGAAAGTTTGAAACTGTTAGGTGAACCTTAACTCCCTCCATCTCATGAAGCTCTGCAAGTTTGTTCTATAACTTCCATTAATTGCATAATGAATCATTTAATAAACTCAATTTAGATATCTTCATGATGAAACAACCGTCTATATCAGGGGCGGACTGGGACATGAATTTGACTCTGGCACCATCAGAACCACTGGCCCATTTTCGCTAATTAGTGTGAGATATTGAAATTCTTAAGAAAAACAGGGAAAATATATTAAAATAAAACAAACTGAGAAATCCTGAAACAATTAATAAAGTAAAAGTGTCTCCCCAATCCGGACTGTTTTATTTAAAACAGTCCTGGGACAAAAAAAAAAAAAAAATATATATATATATATATATATATATATATATATATATATATATATATATATATATATATATACATATATATATATATATATACATATATATATATATATATATATATATATATATATATAGACATATATATATATATATATATATATGTATATATATATATATATATACATATATATATATATGTGTGTGTGTGTGTATGGAAACACTTTATAATATCAAAATACTGAAATGTCGAATTTCAGTATCTCGAGACTATAGAGTCAAAGTTTGAAAATAGTGAACATGCATAATCACGAATTCGGATATCTCGAATTTGGAGTTATGGCGTTATGCCACGTAATGTCCTGGATTGTATGTGGATGGTGTGCGGTGCCATGTGTGGATTTAGGTGTAATGTCAGGTAAGTGAGTGTTTTGTAAGGGTTTTGGGTGAGAGTTTGAGTGTATGTGAGTGTGCTGATATGTGTGATGTCTGTGTGAGGGACTAGAATGTGTGTGTGTGTGTGTGTGTGTGTGTGTGTTTGCTTTTCTTTATTGTACGATCTCGGAGTTAGTATATATAAGTAGGGGGGTGTGGGGGCACAGGGGGCTTGCCCCCCTGCTTATTTGTGTTGTAGGTTTGTGGATGCGTGTTGTTTTGTTTGTTTATATTGTGATGTGGGTGTTGTGGTATATGTGTGGTCTGGTGTGTGCTGTGTTCTAAGTGTTTTTAATTTTGCGGTTTTGGTGTTTCAGTGTTGTGTGGATTCGATATATATATTTTTTTAAAGCGGAACTTGAGCACTCATGCATGCTGCTCCATGTTCTGCATAGAATTGTAGATCAGAGTGTGAGTGTACCTTTGAGAGCCATTCCAGTTCATGGGCACGTGCATATAAGTACAGAGCATGTGCATGTTCTGTTCTCCATCCTGATGTATTTGTGTGTAGTAAACGACTTAAACAAACACCCAGCCTCATTGTCTTATTTCAATACACAAGACGACAGACATAGTGTCAGAAGTAGGATGTCTAAAATGACATGGTCACAAGACAAGCGACAGAATCGCATTCGACTTTACACACTAGCTTGCAGTTCGAACTGCTATTAGTGTGTAAAGTTTAATAATTAAACTTTTTTCTTTCTTTATTTTTCTGGAGAAAGTTTGAATATAGTTAAAAACACTTAGGATGCATTTAGAACAGAGCCGGATCAAACTCAAATGGTGCCCTAGGCAGATTAATTGATCGGGGCCCCCAAGAGCAGCCCCTCCTGTGGGAAATCCTTAGCCTTCTGTACCAAAGGCAATTATGCTACTACCACTGCTTTCAAAATCTACAGTGCAACAAAGACTGCTGTTTGCTAAACAAAACAGTTAGTTGCACATTGTAAACAGACTAAGCATGAGCAACAGTAAACTTCTCTTTCCTTGAAGCACACAATTACATGAACATGCACTGAAACTCATAATTCTCTGAAAATGTACTGAAACTCAAACTCACAATTCCTTCAGTAGTCTGGTAGTTGGTGTAGAAGATTTAGGCTCTTGTCTCCACTGAAGCTAGCAATTCCTTCAGTAGTCTGATAGTCGGTGTTCAGAATTCAGACTCTTGTCTCCACTTGTTGTGTCTTTCGGCTTTTCCCGGTTAGGGGTCGCCACAGCAGAACTCCGGTCTGCTAATGATTGGCAGTAGATTTTTACGTGCCGACTTGCCGGGCCTGACCCACAACCTTCAATGAAGGAACGCCCATTCACGCATGTCGCCACACAGAAGACACTCTAACTGAGAATCGAACGGAGCAATGTCTTACTGTGAGGCGACAATGCTACCGTAGCACCAGTCTCCGCTGAAGCT
>NC_056733.1:1021544948-1021567448 GCF_019279795.1 Protopterus annectens
CAAAGAGCACTCGACCATTTTGGCACAGCCTTTGCCCGAAAAGCCAGATGCCCAGTCCACTCCTGATATATCTCCAGAATCACAAGTGCAAGCAAGGAAGGACAAATGGCAAATTGTTCAATGCCAGCTAATATTTAGAGATGTCACATTCATTAGATTCAATGCCATAAACTGGATTTTGTAAATTACAGTAAACACGGTAATTATTAATTTTTGCAATGTCAGTATCATAGTAACCACTCAAGTTATACACATGTTGTTGCATCATTTTATTCAGGCAGGGTGAAGGGGGCAACTTACCTGGGTAAAAGCTGTTGAGGGGGTGTGAGAGGCACCTCAGACGAGATGCAGATTGGGCTCAAGTGCAGTAATGACAGGCATCTGAGTAGCTGAAATGAAGGTGATTAATTGTGTGTGTGCTTGTGTGTGTGTGTGTGTGTGTGTGTGTGTGTGTGTGTGTGTGTGTGTGTGTGTGTGTAGCAAGGCTAATGCAGACTTTTTGCTACTGTTAAAGAATGAATAACTTCAGGCCGAGGGTGTTGCCTGTCTAGGGACTGCCCAGGGCACCAGTGACCTAGCTATGGCTTTGTTTTTGCTCATCTATCTGTGACCTTTATCATGAGGCTAAGTGGATGGGTATGGTGTAATGGCTAAAGTCTTTACCTCATAAACACAAGATACTGGGTTTGATTCGGACTTTGGGTTATTGATTAGGCTTAAGATGGCCAATCAGGGCAGTTAGCCTGGTATGAACTAAGCAATTCTTTGCTGCTATGTTGTTAAAATATAAAAAGAATGACAATAAAAATAAATATATAAGCAGCAGTTAATGTTTCTTTAGCTACACTAGCAACGTGGTGCTGCTGCCCATCATGTAAGCTTTAAGTAACCAGTGATGCCCAACAGGGTATAAATTACTGTGTAAATAACACACTCCCAGGGGTGCTCTGAGGCAATGCCCCTAAACAGGGTCTAAGTTACTGTGTAAATAACACACTCCCAGGGGTGCTCTGAGGCAATGCCCCTAAACAGGGTCTAAGTTACTGTGTAAATAACACACTCCCAGGGGGTGCTCTGAGGCAATGCCCCTGAACAGGGTCTAAGTTACTGTGTAAATAACACACTCCCAGGGGTGCTCTGAGGCAATGCCCCTGAACAGGGTATAAGTTACTGTGTAAATAACACACTCCCAGGGGTGCTCTGAGGCAATGCCCCTGAACAGGGTAAAAGTTACTGTGTAAATAGCACACTTCCAGGGGTGCTCTGAGGCAATGCCCCTGCAAGGGAGTAATTTACAAAATAACACAACACCCTGAAAGACATTAATGTACTTGGAGAATGGGCTATATGTTAAATTGTTTTGTATTTGAGTTTTTTTAATTACTATATGTATTTTTTAATATTTTTGATGTAAAATAGTTCCTCCAGCTAATGTTTCAAACTTCCCGAAGTAGTACATGTAACTGTTATTGGAGGAAGTATTTTACATATAAAGTATAAGTTCAGTAAGTATTCAATGTCCACACAAACTCTGTCACAGATACAGACACACACACGCACACATATGCACGCATGCACGCATGCACACAGATACACACACGCACACATGCATGCCCGCACGCATGCACGCACACAGATACAAGCGCACATACACACACACACACACACACACACACACACACACACACACACACACACACACACACACACGCACACACGCACTCACGCACACACACATACTCACACACACACACACACACACACACACACACACACACACACACACACACACACACACACACACACACGCACACACACACAGAAACATACCTACCTACTTCTCAACTGTCCAGATTTTCGCAGAATATTCAGATTTGTACTTTGTTTTATTTTAGTTTTTTTTTTTGTAGTCTGTTCCTCATAAGATTTTTGTTTTGCTGGCAAATCATTCTGGGTTGATAATAACTAACATTTGAGTTGCAGACTTCATCTCCTTCAGAAAATACATGCTTAAACAAATTCTGTTGTAGCAAATTTCTAATTTTCTAAGACTAATATTTAACATCTGTCCCTATTCTTGGGCCTTTGTCCCACCATTATTTTAGACTTTGTACAGATTTATTGAGCTAAGATGAGAGGTATGCAACTACAGCCATTACTCGATCTCAGTCTCTCTCTCACTTTCACTCCTGCTTTCATGCACGCCAGCACAAATACACACACACACACACACACACACACACACACACACACACACACACACACACACACACACACACACACACACACACACACACACACACAAATCCACATACACACACTCACTTTTTTTTACATTATCTACTTATTTTAATTTTATTCTCACTAAACAGCAAAAGCTCTGCTTAGTGAGTGTACGATACTGACTGCCATTAGCTTTCTTACAGTTCAAACTCCATGACTGCTTCATATGCTGCCATGAAGTGTCAGACTTATTTTTCAGTGGTCATTACCTGTTCGCTTATTCTGCAATCAGAGTTTAATGTACAGTTTACCCATTCTCTGACATTTAAATAATTCAGTGCCATGTATGTACATTATTTTGAATTATTAATGTAAATATGAACAGGTAATATTAGATGTGTAGAGGCATCACCAGGATGAGTCTACAGATACACCTGGAGGCTTGACCAGGGTTTAGTGAGATAAAAGAGGAACAGTGTAACCAAGTGTCAAAGATCTGAAACAGATAGCCTAAAACTACTTGCACTAGGGTATTGAAAAGATCCAAATCTTTGGAAATAGCCCAGAATGAGAAACTGTCAATTGACTTCTGTACATTTTCATTGAATTGGGTCCCTGGGCAGATGTGGTGATGTGAACCACCTTGTTAGGGTATGAAGGCCCATTAGCCATTACTGGAATGGAAGTTGTGATGCCCCTGCACTGGCCCAGTAATCAAGGAGCCTCAATCCTCACCACTGGCAACAGTGAGGGATGTACACAATGGTAGGATGACAAGTACACACACAGTAAAGTACAATTTCCCTTAAGAGCAGACAGAGATCACAGTCAGTCTGAGGGCTGTCTTTTCACTCTTTCTGCAGTTCCCTAATAAAATTCTTCACTGGCACAACTATAGGGTTAAGATCTCAGCTGAGGGGTCAAGCCAAGACCTCCAGCACCCTCTCTGTCTAACCAGTGCTCCGTGTCCCTGCCCAAGTAGCTGACACACACGCATTCTGAGATTTGATTTATATACAAACTCACAGACACTCCTGGGGAAGGCTAGCATATGTTTAATAGCTATGCCCCCTTCTACCCAGACTATAAGGTAGTTATCACTGCCACCAACCCCTCTTTATCAGCTACTTAAGGCCTTTACAAAGGGTGACCAATCCTACTGTGTAATGTTACTATTAATCCAAATGGTAGTCTGACCAAGTGCAAGGCTATTTAGGAGTGGCCTATACAGTGTCACCAAATACATATGCAAGTACTTTAAGAGCTTAAATATGTCTCACAAATATCAGCCACAAAGATAGGTTTAAATATATTTAATAATAAATAATAAAAGAACAAGACAATATTCAATAACTCAACACAGTGACTAGAGTTCAGAATCACAGGAAATATTTTAAAACAACATCGCAGGACAGTCTCACATAAATACAGACAACATCTAAACTAATCTTTACTTTATTCCTAACAATATCTAAAAGAAATTAATGTACCCTAGTGACTTACTATTAGCAAGGCAAATGCAAATGATGAGTGGATGTTTCCAGGTCCAAGACAAAATACAAAACACCCAGATTCTCAAACATGACTGCTGGGTCAGCTTGGATGACATAATTTTTTTTGTCACCTGACTTCAGTTCCCAAGCTACCCTCATTGTCAGAAAGTACAAACATTTTTAGCATCTCAATGTGAAAAATACATATCTTTCCGGACTGTGCTGCTACTATGAAGTCATAGAGCAATAAAAACACATTACATTTTAAACATAGCAATTATTTTTCCTCCAAGACAATTTAAAAAACTTCTAGCTCTAGACATCCTGTCTCCTTGCTGCATTAACTAACTTTCATAGCACATCGTAAAGCACTTCAATTTTCAACTTATTTTCTTGAAGTTTAGCAAGTTAACTCTGTATGTTCCAGCTTCTACTATTAGAACATACGTTTGCACAGGTATACAGTTTATATACATTTCTGTTCTTTTCCAGTAGGGTACACTGTGGTTACATTCTTGAAGCTCTGTACATGACATTCAGTTCTGTATAAATCATATCAATGTTCATAGATGACATATGATTATTTACAAAATTCAGGATAGCTGGGCTGGTCACAGAAGTAACCACGCATTTCAATAGAAAAGTAAACAGCCAGATGAAGCTCACCAGACCAGAGGGTTGAAGGGTTCTGAAGGGCCTTGGAGATTTTTTTCAGAAGTGAGGCCAACAAAGAGTGACCCAAACTCATAGAGAATGATCTTGAATATGCTCAACTTGATTTTCAGAATGAATTTGACAACAAATGGAAATGGAGGAAGCATAAAGGAATTCTGGAGCTATTTTTGGACATAAGGACTGTGACAGCCCCTCAGACAAAGAAAAAGAGAAAAGAAGCTGTTGCATGTAGCATTGGTTAGGGCTACAAACAGGTTGCAACAATTCTTCCCCAGTGATAGAGGATAATACATGCCTCTGACAGGCAGAGTGATCATGAAGTGCTGCTACCAGGTCTACTGAACCCTTTCTTTGTAAAAAATACTGAACACAATTTTTGCCACACCAAACTAACTCTGTGACATGTTTGGAACCGAAGAGGAGATCCACGTGCCTGGGGCAGTGTCATACTGCTACAGAGGAGTGTTTTCACTGATTTTCCCCATCTCCAGCAGTGCTCAGTAATACCCTGTGGGTGGGGCATGCAATTGGTGTCATTGATGCCCTGCCCTCATGGCTGCCATCAACAGGTTTCCCAGCCCACTCCTGGGCAAAACAAATGTGGTTGCTTCCCAGTCTCCACCAGGGAAACTGGCCATGTGAATGTGCCCTGAATGAGGTCCTCTCACTAAGATGGGCATACCCATCTTCTCCACCTTCACAGTAAAATGTCCAAGCTGCAATTCAAGTCACATCAGCTTAACCATAGTCAGAATTTTATCCATCTATACCACCAGCATAGGCTAGGGTCAGGTTAGGTGCAAGTCCACTACCTGAAGTAAGATCTTCAAGTCACAAAAGCCTTTACATGTTGCATCATGGGGTCTGTCTGTGAAACTATTAACTCTTTAATGTCCACTGAAAAATTCTCATGCAGTTTGTGGCATATGTTAACATACAGTTTGGATGTCTCAAACTCAAATGACCCTAAGGGCTGTATAAGAAAAAGTGCACTCAGGTGAGAGCCACAGTCTTCAAAAGAAAATGAAAGATAGTTAGAGCAGCTAAGAACATAGTGTAATAGCTTCACTCACTCATAATCATGCTGTTTAGAGGGTTGATTGAGGCCTACAGCCTGACATTTGAGATCTTGTTGTACACAGTTGCTGTTCTGACTCCCAAAGCTGCTAAGGTAAGGTAAGTCAGGGACTGAGTGTACCTGAATAATCTACAGTACCCCATTTTGTAAAGGGAGAACCCTGTCTGAAGGAAGATGTGCTCTACCAAATTATGTACACAAACGGCACCTGGTATATGGAAGCAACTGAGAGGACTCCTTTTAGGTTTTCAGATAGCTTCTAGGCATGCAGTTCAGGACCATTAAGAAGTCTATCCCAAATTCCCAGTTGCTCCAAAGCACTGTCTTGTTACAAGACCTGCTCCAGGTCACACAGTAGGCAAATGAAGATGGGAAGATTCAAACTCAGTTCCCTTGGAACATGAAGCAGCTAATTAACAAGTCAGAGCTTTAGCCCCCCACACTGACTGACAGACATTTGGTACTTCCCTGTGTTCACTGTTGATTCCCAGGGACTGGAAGAAACTCAGAAAGACAATCTCTCTTGGATGCATTCTCCTGAGCTGAAGTTACTAGTAGCCAGTCTTCCAGATACGGAAACACCTTTGTGCTTTGCAGCCATTGATGTACTGAAACTTTGGACATTCATTTGTCTCATAAAATATTACAGATTTTAAATCTTCATTTAACATTCCCCATCATCCCATATCTATGAGCACAGTTTAACAATAATTATACACAGGTTTCATTAACAACATTATTTAAATTCCCCTTGTCACTTTCCTTGCTAGCTGACCTGTTTAATCAGTGTGGGCTTCAACTGCAAGAAAAGGTTTGAGCTTCTCAAATTAAAATACACATTTGCATTTTGTATATCAAAATGGAAACCACTTTCGTACCTCACTGTTTTTCAGTTGTAAGAGCCAGAATTAATTAAAAAAATATGTGCATGGCTGCCATGCTCATTAGAAGTGAAATTCTGTAATGAAGTGCAAAAATGAACACAGACACAGACACACACGCGCACACACACACACACACACACACACACACACACACACACACACACACACACACACACACACACACATACACACACAAACACACACGGTTTTCCAGATAAGTACACTTTCAGACTTCATTACAGAAGTTTCACTTCTAACACACATGGCGGCCATGCATGTATTTGTTTTTCTTTCTTTTTTTCAGAATACAAGGTATTTAGATACTAGACTGCTATGCCATTAGTGATAAGGAACCTTTGTATAGCCTTATTTCAATTATTAATAATGTACAGCCCTTGAACAGCTCTAGCTTTAGGAGGAAAATCTGACGAAAGTCAGTAAATTTATAAGGAGAAAGGCAAATCTAAGGACGGAAATCACCTTGCTGATCCTTGATCACAGCAGTCCAGAGGTGTGTCATACACAGTTGGTGCTGGCATGCTGGAAGCGATACATTCTTGTGCAGCTGCACACAAGCTAAGCTCACATCCATACTTCTTAACTAAGCACAACAAATCTGGACAAAGTGAAAAATAATATGTGTGTATTTGTGCATGTGTGTGTGTGTGTGTGTGTGTGTGTGTGTGTGTGTGTGTGTATACATTTACATATATACAGATAGATATGTGTATGTTTGTGTGTGTGTGTGTGTGTGTGTGTGTGTGTGTGTGTGTGTGTGTGTATATACATTTACATATATACAGATAGATATGTTTGTGTGTGTGTGTGTGTGTGTGTGTGTGTGTGTGTGTGTGTGTGTGTGTGTGTGTGTGTGTATGTGTGTGTGTGTGTGTGTGTGTGTGTGTGTGTGTGTGTATATACATTTACATATATACAGATAGATATGTGTATGTTTGTGTGTGTGTGTGTGTGTGTGTGTGTGTGTGTGTGTGTGTGTGTGTGTGTGTGTGTGTGTGTGTGTGTGTGTGTGTGTGTGTGTGTCTGTTACTTGTAGCTTAGTTCTTAATTAAGGAAAAGTAGACTGCAGTAGTGAGGTGCATCATTATTTTGTAGTGATAACCAGTACCATTTAGTCTTCGAATATGCATATAAGAAAGGACACGAACATTCCTGCCTTGAGAATATGTCTACGACCATAGCATACTGACATAGATACGCTTATTGAAGATGAATGGGGATGTGCATGCATGAGTGTGGTTGTATGGAAGGGGATACGAATATGAGACGTTCTTCAGTTTAAGAGACTTTTAGAGCAACTCTTGGATAAAGGCACATTTCTTGTGTATTCCATAGCCAAAAGAATGAATAGGAAATGGTTAAAGCTTCATTTGAGAGTCTCTATCAGACCTCATTGGAGGAATTTATTTAGATTTTATTTATAACAAATGCTACATCTCCATGGTACTTTTGTGCTACATTAAACAAAGCTTTTATTAGGCATTTCCATTCTCATGAGTTAGAAGACTAACCATTTTCAGTTAGCTAGAGGTGTTCTGACTTCAGTGCCTAAAATCTATTACATGTTGCGGTTTCAGTTTTCTGTTTCCTCTTTTTATTTCTAATCATTGCTAAATAAATGTTGTTTTTGGATAATGAAGCAGGTTTTCTAAAAAAAAAAAAGACTCTCCCCAGGATTCAGCAAGCTCTGTACGGTGTGCTGGAATAGTGCAAGAGCTGCTGCAGGCAATATGGCCAATGTGCGATCCAGGAACGAGCTCCCGAGACGTGCACGAGCTCTCATGCACTATTCCTGCATGGACACAGCCTCTGCATGCTAATTACCTCATTTACTGGTGAAAACCATGCAAATGAGATGTATTAGCGAGCAGGAAGCAGGCAGGTGTCTGTGCAGGAATAGTGTAGACTGCAGAAATGTATTCAGCCAGTAGCTGAATACATTTCTGTAAACTGCAAAACGGAGGCATTACAGCTCGTAAAAAAGCATGTATTATAAGGGTTACGCATGCCAATGGCCAAATATATGGCCATAGGCATGAAAATTAGTTTCAAAATTATAAAAAATAACTTTATATTTTTTGGCCGATTTCGGCCATTTAAGCGTAGGGCAGCGGTGTGCAAACGGGATCAGGCCAAAAATAAGAAAAAAGCTGGAAATAAGCTTCTTAACCAAAATCATCATTTTGCCATAATAGTCAATGGCATGCATAACACAAGACCATGGAATAGTGGTTGCTAAGGGGGAAGGCTGAGTGTCGGTTTTGTAACCATGCATTAGCAGTCAGTTCTATGCAAATGAGGGGAATGATACTGAATCACAGATTTCCCCTTTCCCCTCAGTGCTAGATTGCACCCAACTGTGTAGGTGCAATAACACCATGGTCTAAGCCTAAGAGCTAGATGACCTCATGAGGGGGAGTGTCATGACTGCTGTAAGCTTATTGGAGCACAGTGGCCCATGTTTGCTTTTAACTAAGCACAGCTAAGGAAGGGGGGGGGGTGTGTCTGAAGCTGCCTAGCAGTATTTACATTGCCTAAATGGGTGTGCGTGCCACGCACCAGATTTAAAAAAAAAAAAAAAAAACAGGAAATAGCAGCTCCATTCACATCTGAGCACTGGGTTTGCACAGTGCGCCTCGGGTCTTAAATGGGAAGGCAATGGGAAGGTAAAACAGCAGTAGGAAGGTAATCAAGGAGAACTAGCATAGCTGGCAGGTGAAATGTATCATAAACATCCAATTACACAGGCAGCAGCCCAGCCCAGCACACTACTATAAACTATGCAAATGCCTTTCCCTCTGTTTTTTCCCACAAACTCTACACCACCAGTGTACACAAACGGGGACATTTTACCTAACAAAACCAACAAAATGATAGGGGCTGCTGTCACTCTCATAAATCAATATGTGGAAGAGGCTGAAGGTGGTGAGGATAAGAATGCGGATGACCAACCCAAAGTAAGGAGAAGGAGAAGAGTGTACAGACCCAGGTTAACCTACTAGGGGCTACATGAGCTGGAGATAGTGGAGCACTATAGGGTGGACAGGGACCTCCTACGGCAAATTATTGAGCTGTGCTGGCCATGCCTCACACACAGAGCCAACAGAGGAGAACCCATCCCAGTGGATACCAAGGTATGTGTAGGCTTAAGAATACTAGCCACAGGTACCTTCCAAAGGCCAACTGGAGATATCATGGGGATCTCACAGCCATCAGCATCCAGGGTACTCCACCAGTTCCTGGATGCCATGTCAGCACATGCTGGTGAGCACATATAATTCCACAACACCCGTGAGGCATTGACCAGCAATATGCATCTCTTCCACCAAATAGCGGAATACCCTGAGGTAGTGGGTGCTATAGACTGCATGCACATATACATCAAAGCACCACCCAGCAGGCGGGGTGGGGTCTACATAAACCACAAGGGCTTCCCCTCCATCAACTTCCAGGTCATGTGCGATGCCCAAGGCATTATAATGAATGTGTGTGCTGGCAGCCCTGGAAGCTATCACGACTCCCACATCTGGCATATGACGCAGCTGTACCAGAGATTTGCCACTGGGGCATCCCATATGGCCACCTAGTGGGGGATGCTGGCTATGCACTGGAGCCATGGGTGGCTGATAACACCCATCAGAAATGCGCACACACCTGAACAAGAACTCCATAATGAGGTACACGCACAAACCAGAATCATAATAGAGCATGTGTTTGGGATGCTCAAGTCACGGTTCCGGTGCCTGGACACATCCGGTGGAGCCTTGCAGTACTCTCCAGCTAAATGTACACAATTTTTCATTGTATGTGCGATGCTACACAATAATATTCCTGTGGAAACAGCTGCAGCAGGAACAGCACGGGGCAGGGCCACACAGCCCCCCACCATTGCTAAGGCCAGCACAGGCACAGACTGACTCGGAGGAGGAACAACCTGAGCCTGCCCCTGTAGGCAGAAGGAGGCGTGCCCAGTATGCCCAGGCTTTGGCAAAGAGGCAACGCATAGCACATACAATGACATGGTAGGAACCCAGGGAATGACACCTCTCTCTGACTTGCACATACAGTGAAAGGGATGTCAAACATGACACTACCTGTGCTTTACCATGTATAGGGAGTGTACTATGTGCATTGACATAGTCAGCCCTCCAGCACCATCCTCAATACTGGCACAGCCACAAGGTAAGTCACTCTCCCTATCAATTGCTGAATGGAGTAGTATGTTCTGCTACTTGTATCTATGGTATGGATGTGAGCATGCAGGGGAATCGGGTGGCTGAATGGGATGACAGCAGATAGTAGACACCTATATGGGCAGCATGAAATCCATAACAAATACTGGTGTCAGCAAAGTAGGTAGTACTAGACAAGGTGACAAATCCCACTGTAGGACATATGGTGGGCCAAATGTGTGTCCATAGGACACACACATGCATATCAGTGAGGTTCACATACCCAACAACACCCTCAGCCAGCAGGACAGGTGTAGATGACCATAAAGAAAGGCTGTGCTAAGGCCTCCAATTGATGGCAATGGAGAACAGGCCCCCGTCCCGACCTACACAGACAGACTAAAAGAGGTCAGGCAGTTGGATGCTAGTTCTGAAGGGTAAGAAGTTTGAAACTGAAATGTAGGTCAATAAAACCTAAGATCTGTACTCCACTGATATGCATCTAGTCTGCATGATAGGTCAGAATACAGAATGAAATGGAAGCCAACAGAGTACCTGAAATATCAGTACAGTCATAGTAAATGTTTACAGTTGTCAGGTGTGCCTCCCTCCCACAATCCTATGTAGAAATGTAGTGACATGTACATGTGGCTTTAATAACAGTGGAGCGCAGATTACCTGAGCAAGCCCAATTAGCAGGAAAGATTGTTGCATGCATACAATATGCAGGGCTCTGTGTGTTAGGTTGTTGTGTGTTGTATATTGTGTGGAAATGGTCAGCAGGTAGGCATGGAGGGCTGTGTCCCGGTGGCATATGGCCAGTACTGTTGATGACAGGGCCATATTCTGACAACTGCAGTGCCAACCACAATGCATCCCAGCAAGACCCAATCCAGCACTCATCCATACTCATTGTTCAGATGTAATATCTATCACCATCTGAAAGATGGACATGCCCTGAATGAGGGCCTAGACATACACACAGTATACAGGTGGAAGTACCCTAGACAGAGTATATAAAATGTAACTGTCAAATGGACACACCTTTGGAATTGTACATACAGGTTAGCAGCACATTAGTTGTCTGTGTAGTACTGAATACTGATGTAGTCTGGACAATCACTGGCAGACCCCAAAAAGCACAGTTATGAAGTAATGTGAAACTGCTGATGTCCCTGCACAAGCCAGCATAAGGGGAATGTCCCAGGTATGTCTGTGAGTCAGCTGCAAGAAGCTTCCATATCACACATGCACTCAGGTTACCCCAGCATCAGCCACAGGTTCATCACAGGTCATATCTCTGCTGTTGGGAATGAGTACAGTATGACCCCCACTTCTGTATGGGAATACCCACAGAATGCAGCATGCTGAAGAGGTGCCCCATGCAGGTGTGTCCCTAGCTGTAAGCAGCACCCTGCCAGCATCCACACCAATGGATTAATAAGGATGGAAACTATTGCCATTAACACCTCGCACATATACCCTGTCACCCCAGGGGAATCCAGTGGCTTTCAGCCTGGGACTGTAGGAGTGACAGAATGCACAGGCCTGATACAGATGGCCTGCATCACTACCAAATGCCCTACAGTCCTCTGTTAAAGGCCTGTGCCTCACCTGTACTGCCAATGTATGTTATCTCATGGGGTCCCAAATAATATCATAACACAGTTCACAGAACACAAATGCAAGGCCATGTCGACAAATCCCAGAAGCTTGCCCACCATGTCCTACTGCATGAACTGTGGACTAACCCCTAAATACTGCTGGGATGAAGGGATAACTATAGGGATACTTATCAGATATCACTTGCATAATGTTAGGAAGATGATAGAATAACAGAGGGGGGGTGTAGAAGCATGGATGCCATGGAGTGTATGAAGTCTGAAATTCTGATGTATGCTCATACTACCCCTGCCTGCAAGCCCAGTAATGGGTGGCTACAAACCTGCTTGTAAACCACAATGTGAAGGGGAACTGACCAGATATATGAGCCCTGCCTCTGGGTAACCTGTGTGAATCTGTACAGCTGAAGTATGGCCACAGCAAGATATGGTCATTCTGTCACATCGATAAATGTACAAGCAGGGGATCCCCAGCCACCACAGTACCAAGGTGCTGGACCATTTATACAGACCCATCAGCAAGTGTCTGCGGCTCCCCCTCCAGAATGGCATGAGTGTGCAAGAATATGTAGGCTGCAGACCACAATACTGGACACAGCTTCATTCATCTTGTTTTCCCCAGGAAATTACTGTGAGCAAATAAGTATATGTCAGTAGGTGATGACATAATACATCACAGTGCAAAACAGTACATATGTCTGAATATCTCTGCTAACACCAAAGCCATGTAGCACAAGCAGCACACACACAATAGTTACAGTATCCCACTATCCTTTGCCCATTGTGACTCCATATTGTCAACCTATCTACAGATATCCTGCAGAAACAGGTTACTAGCTGTAGGTGTAGAACACAAATTCTTGCACTGCAGTGCAACCTACCTGTAATGGATTCACACATTCAATACAGAAGGTCATACTGGGCATGCTCCCACACTTAGGGAAATGAAGCCCATGACTGATAACAACAGTGGACTATACATATATGTCAGTTGTAGACGTCTGTGCACACACACCATATTGCACACCATTCATGCTTTGCACACACATCAGATAGCAATACACACACATATCCAAGAACAACACACTATAATAGGTCAGACATACACAAACAGAGATGTGGAGAAAGAGACGCAGACAGTGACAAAGACCTTCCCATCATGAGGCCTGTCCCACCCACCAGATATCCAGTTGGCCAATATCACATGATGTGCTGATGTCTATCACTGTAAACATTTGCATCTGGTAGCCTTCAGCATGATAGAGTCTGTGGTATTTGTGATAACTGTGTAACATGACAATACAAATCAGTATTCATCTAGCAGTTGTATACCCAGTCCTGTCAAATGTAAAGTTATGTGTGACTGAGTGTTGTGTGTGTGTTTCCAGAGGAATGGTTCATGGTCCATTCACACACACTGCACTCCCCATTGCCCTACTTTAGCAAGTTTGTTGATGTCAGTCACCTTGAAATACCCCTTTGGACAAGGTTTATCCCTATAAGCTCTGTGGTGTGTGCAATAACTGTGTAATGCTATAGTGTGACATACTAGTTAGGTAAGAGGTCTAATCCCAGACATGGTGACTGTGAAACTGTTTGTGTGTGTGTGGGGATCAATGATTTTGAGGACATTCATGGTAACTATGTCAGTCACCTTGAAATACCCCTTTGGACAAGGTTTATCCCTATAAGCTCTGTGGTGTGTGCAATAACTGTGTAATGCTATAGTGTGATGTACTATTTAGGTAGGAGTTCTACCAGACATGGCAATTATGAAAGTGTGTGTGTGTGTGTGTGTGTGTGTGTGTGTGTGTGCGCGCGCAGGGCTCAATCATTATGAGGCCAGTCACAGTCACTACACCTCCCATTGCCCTACTTTAGCAAGCCTGCTGATGTCAGTCACCTTGAAATACCTCTTTGGAGAAGGTTCAGCCTTGAATGCTCTGTGGCACATGCGATAACTGCATAATACTTTAGTGTGATGTACTAGTTAGGTAGGAGTTCTAACCCCAGACATGGCAACTGTGTTTGCATGTGTATAGATCAAAGATTTTGAGGCCATTCACAGTAACTACACCTCCCATTGCCCTACTTTAGCAAGCCTGCTGATGTCATTCACCTTGAAATACACCTTTGGACAAGGACTAGCCCTATAAGCTCCATGGCATGTGTGATAACTGTGTAATGCTTTAGTATAACATACTAGTTAGGTAGGAGTTCTACTCCAAGACATGGCAACTGTGAAACTCTGTCTGTAGAGATTAATGATTTTGAGGCCATTCACAGTCAATACACCTCCCATTGCCCTATTTTAGCAAGCCTGCTGATGTCAATTACCTTGAAATACACCTTTGGACAAAGGTTAGCCCTATAAGCTCTGTGGCACATGTGATAACTGCTTCATGCTATAATGTAACATACTAGTTAGGTGGGAGTTCTAATCCCAGATATGGCAACTGTGAAACTGTATGTGTGTGTGTGTGTGTGTGTGTGTGTGTGTGTGTGTGTGTGTGTGTGTGTGTGTGTGTGTGTGTGTGTGTGTGTGTGTGTGTGTGTAGAGATTAATGATTTTGGGGGCATTCACAATCACTACACCTCCCATTGCCCTACTTTCACAAGCCTGCTGATGTCATCTACCTTGAAATACACCTTTGGACAAAAGCTAACCATGTAAGCTCCATGGTGCATGCCATAAATGTGGAACAATGTAGTAGAAGTAACTACACAGCTATGGGTTTGAATCTCATCTGTGGCAAGTGTTTGTGTGTGTACCTCAAAACATTTGGCCCCATTTACAGCCAGTACAAATCTCAGAGCCTGACTTTAGCAGTCCTGCAGATATCATCCACCTTACAAATACCTGTTGCAAAGTCTAAACCATATCAGGTCAGTGATGCATGTGGTAAATGTATAACATAATGGTCCGTAAAGATTGTTAGAGAGTGGTCTGAACCTCATCCCTGGCAAACGTAAATGTGTGATTAGAGCAAAATTATTTTTGGGATCTCTCACCCACTACATCACCCAATGACAGTATTTACAAGGGCTGGTGATGTACCTTGGGACAACATCCATCCAATAAGCTCCATAGCACGTGCGATAAATGCAGTACACTGTAGTAGCAATACATAGCTAGGTAGGGGTCTGAATCTCAGTACTGGCAAGTGTGTGTGTGTGTCATCAGTATCCTGTGTGGAGGGTGCTGTGATTGTGTAATGACAGGATGCATTGTGGGGTGGGTTTTGCTAAATTATTATATTGAGGACCTATTATATGTCACAATGTCCACCTTACAAGGACAACAGATGTCAAACAGCAGAGAGACTGGTGTAGACAATCCATAGCCCTACATGTGATATTTTGGATTGGTGAACAATATAGGCAACCCTTGTATTACTCAGAGAACACTCTCCACTCATGTCTCATACACAAACACACTTGGCTAGGCAACAACCACTATATTGGTAGTTCTCTGCATATTCCCCACAGATAGTAACCATGGTGTGATTGCAGTGGACTACATGCCTGTTGACCACAACACTGCCACTGACATCAGAATGTACTGTGATGTGTAACATCTCCTGACTGCGTGTGGTATTATCCAGCAAGTAAAAGGACATGGCAGCCTGTTCCAGCCCTACAATAGGCAAATAAATGCTTACAGTGGTCCTTTTGCTATGTTTCCCACTGGACGCCTGCAACAGTTGTAGAGTCTGCAAATGTAACCCACAAAGGGAATACCATGCCTTATACACATGCCCTGTATGGACAGATGCCACTAACTCCACCAAATACCTGTATCATGCTGTCAGTGTAGGTGCAGGCACAACCTCAGTTCCATAGCCAGGTTTCACCAAATGAGGGCAGGAATGTCACATTAGAAGATAGCAATCTGCCCACACTACATGCCCCAGAGACTTCAAGTACACTTCCACACATCACAGAACATGCATGTGGGATATGTGCACAACCCAGACACTGTCCATGTTATGGAATATAGAATCACATACATGGCAAGCATTGCACAGCACTGGCCACCCATAATAGTAACCCAGATGAGTGGATGGTGACTACAATACCCACCTGTGTGGGCCATTCCAGGGAACTACACCTCTAATACAGACGGGAGACCATTGTCATGTGGCCTGATGCCAAGGTATTCTCTTTGCCTAGCTTTGTACATCCTTCAGGCACAGTCAACTACTATACACCAGTGAAGCAATGAACCCATGCATCTCAGTACTGGCAAGTGTGTGTGTGTGTGTGTGTGTGTGTGTGTGTGTGTGTGTGTGTGTGTGTGTGTGTGTGTGTGTGTGTGTGTGTGTGTGTGTGTGTGTGTGTGTGTGTGTGTGTGGAGATTAATGATTTTGAAGCCATTCACACTCACTACACCACCCATTGCCCTACTGTAGGATACCTGCTGATGTCAGTCACCTTGAAATAACCCTTTGGCTATATATCAGCCAAATAAGCTCTGTGGCGCATGTGATAACTATGTAATACTGTACTGTAGCAAACTAGTTAAATAGGAGTTCTAATCCTAACCCTATCATCTATGATAATGCGTGTGATTCCCTGAAAAGGCGTGGTTGTGTCTTTCTTGGCACCTGCTTTTGTGGATTGTCACATGTACTATACTTCCCTTATCCCTCCTTTATCACTGTTGCTGATGTCACTCACCTTCAAAGATACCTTTGGACAGCTCTCTAACATGTAAGCTCTGGGGCTGCATAACAATGTAATAGTAATACATAGGCAGGTAGGGGCTTGAAACTCACTACTGGTAAGTATGTGTTTATGTATGTGTCATCAGTGCCCTGTTTGGGTGATTGTGTAATGACAGGGTCCATTGCAGTGTGGGTTTTGCCACATCATTATATTGAGGAGCTACATGTCCCATTGTCAACATTACAAGGCCAACATTTTCCAAACACTGTAGAGATTGTTGTAGACAATCCTCAGCCATAAATGTGTACAGCCATATGCAATTACCATGTGACAGTATTGATTAGTACACAATATAGGCAACCGTCATAATGTCCAGATACCACTCTCTGCCCATGGATCATACACAAACATGCTTGGCTCTTACTCTCCTACTCCTTTCCTTTTTTACTTTGTCTCTGTCTGTCTCTCTCACTCCCTCTCTGGTGGATGTGGAAAAGTGCACCTGCTTTGCTTAGGCAGCAGCTTGAGTTTTGTAAGTAATGCTCATGATCAGCTGATGGCCTGTGCACAAATTGGAGTCCTTCACTTGCTAATTGCATGTGGAACAGCTGTGGTATCATTCCTATAGCCAATTGCATGGAAACACACTCCTATAACTAAGCACTTCATGTTGGTGTTGGCCCTTTTCCTTCACTGTGAGCAGGACTTCATGTGGGTGTTTGACAAACAGCATCACAGAGGGGAGTTGGATATACCTCTTACAACATACACTGTGGAGACAGGCCAACAAACAGGAGGGGGATGTTCCAGACATGGGGATGGAATGTAAGTATTGCTCTTCAACATTTGAAGTAATGTTGGTTTAACAGAGTTTGTGTGGATATGGCTGTTCTACATGATTTAAAATCTGGCATGACAGTGTTATGTGGTTGAGGAAACTCACCTGTAGGGCTATCTGCAGACTGGCCAGAGTTTGGAGTCTTACATGTGTTCTGTTACTCACACATTTCCTATCTTTAGAAATACAGTAGCATACTCTGATGATTGCAGTCAGTACATGGTGACATCCATGTGAGTTACTGACTTCATATCCCTCAGAAGATATATGTCACAACAAACCCTGTTACACCAGTAAATGTATGAGTTTATCACAGCAACATCAATATTGGCCCTGTGTTTCTGTCTCCAACCCCAAGTCTGTCAACCTTTGTACATATGTCATGCAGTAAGAGGTGCATATATTCAGTACATCATTATTTACTGACATCATACCTGATAACAAGCCAGTGAGATATCAGACTGCTAGACATGTTATGTATAGTAGGCCTTATATTTGAGAACACAACCTGGACATTCTGTTGCAGTGTGTACAGTAGTGAGGTCTGTGTACTTATGGAGATTGTTGACAGAGTGTGTATTGTGAATATGTAACTTGGCCTGTGTACAGACTGTGGTAGATGTCATTGTTCTTGGTCCTGTTCTATCTGATGTTGCATGCTGCTCCAGTATATGGTACCCTATCAGCGTACATGTTTGTAGGGCCAGACTGACATATATCCCATACCACAGTCAGGCATCAGACTACACTGTGTATTGGCCCAGTATATGTAGAGTTAGTGTGTGAGTGGCACATATGAGGATGGTGTTGTTCACACAGTCCATATACTGTAATATTAATTAGGCTTACCATATGTGACTGTGGCTGTGTTCAGATTGGTTGTGGGTATGCACTTTCACACTGGTGTCTGTTACTCCGTGCTGTTACATGCCTGTACAGCCTGCTATATTTGCAAGTACATGTGTATTCCCCCATAAGAAACATAGGCTAGTGTTGTGGCAGTCTGCCTGTAGTTTGCACACTACTTTGTGATGTGCCTAGCAGCTCAGTGTATTTACTTAGTGTGATTTTATGTCCAGATACTTGTCAGATGTACTTTTGCCGGGCCACCATAAAGGTTGTGTATTTCTGACAAAGCAGTGGGATGCTGTATAGATGTATGTTACTAACTAGTGGGTAGTATGCGGACTTGTGACCTCTGCTCCTCCAGTTAATATGTGTCAGGACAGACAGGAGCGTGTGAATGCATAAACTGTGTGAGCTTATCTATTCCAGTATTTTTGTGATATCCCCATTTACATGGTTGTAAACATCCACTTTGTCAGGCTTGATCCACACATTTTGCACTAAGGAGTTCTGTGTATACCTCTGGACTGACCAGAGTGTGTCAGACTGTCCGCATTTATTGGTCATATCTCTGCTGTATTCCACAGGATCATTACTGGGATTTGTGTGGTACTGCACTATGATGATCTTATGATGTCTGTCAGTAACTGATGGCGTACATGACAATATCAGATGTGATTTCACACACATTTCTGTTAAGATAACCCCTGTTACAGTAGCAACATTCTACATTTATACCTGCAGTACTTACATGACATCCCTTTGCACTAAGAGGTTGTGACTATTGGTGCTGAGGTATGACTCCACTACATGTTATGGACATATGTTTTATATATATATAAATATATATATATATATATATATATATATATATATATATATATATATATATATATATATATATATAGAGAGAGAGAGACATATATAGATATAGATATATATAGATATATACACATATACATACATATATATATATATATATATATATATATATACACACACACGCATATATATATTATATACATGCACACACACACACACACACACACACACACACACACACACAATATATATATATATATATATATATATATATATATATATATATATACACAGATAGATCTATATATGAATATATATATATATATATATATATATATATATATATATATATATATATATATATATATATATATATATACAGATGTATAAGGTTCATAAGTTAGTACTAGGCTAACTGCCCTTGCGAGCCATTTTAAGCGTAGCCAGTTATCCCCTGTGAGATTCAGACCCTGTATCTTGTGTTTGTAAGGCAAATACCTTAACCATTAGGCTACCCTCCCATATATAAATATATATGTGTATGTACATGCATACATATATCTACATATGTGTATATATATATATATATATATATATATATATATATATATATATATATATATCCATATCCTTGTTATGTGTACACATGAGTGTTGTATATACCTTCCCAGACGTATCCTACCATATTTATCTGATATGTGTTTATATAGATATAACAACATACTGATTCAACACTATTTTCACTAACAAGTACTACACAATTGTAGAAGTCAAAGCAGTTGTTCACTACTATTCAGTATGTGTACTGACAGATGTATTGCAAAAAACAACAAACATCTTCATAGCTGTGATGGCTTAGTGGTTAACTGCTGTGACTATAATGTATAGGGTCCTGGGTTCACGACCTGCAACGGCTGTTTATTTTGTTGCTAGGCAGAACAACAACTGTTGGATACAGACTGGTTAAGGTAGTTTTGAGCAGCTTTAAGCGGGTTTGAGTGGGTTTGCCCGACGGTAGGTGCTGTAACATACGATTAAATGAATAGGTGCTTACACCGTGTAGGGTTCTTTTACCAGTGCTCAAATCAGCTTAGCATTTACAATTAAGCAGTGGTTACACCTGTTAAGCATAGCTTAGCCTTGGTAACTAGTAATCACATTCCAGTCTGATAAAATAGCAGGGCAATGACATCTTTAATAAGTGTCTTTAATTCCATGTACATAACATGCTTCTATGTGCTGTCATTACAGTAGCAAGGGGTGTGAGTATACTGTCTGGGACACCTGAGTATATATGACTAGTACAACAATCTTTTCCTTTTGTATGTGTTTCATACATGGGTAGTATCCCAGGTTATATGCAGTGACACTTGCATGTATTGTATCATTACGTTACTACTGTTAACGGTGCTTTCTCAAGTAAGAGTAGATTGCAGATTGTAGTACTGGAACCATACACCCCTGCATGCAAAGCTGGACTCTGAGTACTGACTAAAGTGTTTGTGGTGTGTGAGCTGTGTGCCATTAAGTACTTGCTACTGGATATTGATCTGATATGTTGATATTAACTGTAGACTACTATGTGTATAGGACATGTCATTGAGGGCTGCTGTCATGTAGTAATGGCATACCTATCAGTGTCAGACTTTTGTCAAAGCATTAATCCTAATGCATAACCTGTTGGCTAGCTAATTTCTGTCTGTCCTCTGTACAGATGTGCAGATGTCAGGTATGCATCTGGGCTGCTCACATGCAATTTAAGCTTGACTGACACTGACATGTCTGCCCAGCTGTGTTATGAATGTCACAGCTAGGAAATCCTACCCTGTATGCACTACATGCCATGGATGCCTCAACTAGACTACCACAGTCAACAGAACATGCTTGAGTACAGATCTCCAACCCAGACACTGGCCATGTTATGTAATATATGCTGCATACATGTCAATTGGAGCACCTCACTGTCCATATGCAAGAGACAACCAGATGATTGGATGTTCCATGAAACGGTTATCCTGAGGATCAGTCACGTGGCATCAGTTGATAGATGGCCAGCTGACAAATGTCAGGTGGCATTATACCACTGTACCCACATCCCCTACTCTTCTCTTCTCTCAATGGACAATATCCTGGTACACACCTAGGAACACATGCACATATGGACCCCAGTACTGACAAATGTGTCAGTGTGCACTGCTGAGAATAACAGTGTCTGTGTGTTTGTAATTCTGCAGTTGATAATTCTCTGAGGACCTTCTTACACACTACACTCCCATTGCCATAGTTATAAATGGCTGCTGCTGTAATGCACATTAAATGTACCTTGTTACACACTTCACCCTATGGGCTACCTGGAGCTTGCAGTACCAGCACAACACTATTGTACAAATGGCTAAATAGGCATGGGTTACCCTCTGAGTCCTGAGAAAGTGTGTGTATGTGTGGAAGTGTGTATATTTGTAGGATACAGTATTCTGAGGCCACATTCTCCAAATACAATACACCTGGCCATACAGTATAAGGCATAGTGATGTTGCTGACATTAGGAGAGCCATGAAAAAACATCACCCTACTATCCCTGTGGCATGTGCAATAAATGCATATCCCTGTAGTAGCACTGATTAGATAGACAAGGGGTTGTATTGCAGACCTGGTCAATGTGTGATTGTGGGTATGCCAGAGCATTATCATGGGTTTCAGTGAATAAAATATCCAATGTGGGGTGTGTGTGCTGGGTATACTGTCTTTACACCATAGTACCCCAGTACATGTCCCAAGGTCCACTTTATGAGGACCACTGTCACCATCAACCATACAGGCAAGTAAGTACATTATCCAGCCCAATGATGCATGTGCTGTGTGCAAATTATCTGTAATAGAATGAACTCACTGACAAGGTAGTTAGCACTAATAAACCCAGGTCCCTCAGATGTGTCTATAACTATTATGTGTTTGTCAATGAGTATATGATAGTATGGCATACTATGTATTGTCCATTAACACCCAGTACATCCCCTATTACCATACTGTACTAGGCCTGGTGATGTTCCTCACTTAACAAGAGACTCGGGACACACCTCTTCCTAAAAGCTGTGTGGTGTGTGCAATTAATGCCAAACACATTAGTAGCAATAAGTGCCTAGGTAGGGGTTATACTCTCA
>NC_056733.1:1021569948-1021584948 GCF_019279795.1 Protopterus annectens
TATTACACAGACCTCTCATTACCCAACTGTCAACATGCATGACATATGGCACTTAGCATCCACTGCAGCTATACTCAATCCCTGATACCAGCATTATACATCTCTGTGATGCATGAGTTGTGTTAGGAGGTGATTCCCCTTCCCCTGGAACACACTGCACCCATGTACACAGTATTGCTGTGCATCTGTTCAGCACTCTTCCATGTACTGTGCAGCATACCTCACAAGTGTACACACCATTGCTGAATGTGTATATGTGTGGCAGTTATGTTTGCTCTGTTGCTCACAGCCCCTATGTGTTTGTCTGACACATACCTGGGTTGATATGAGGATAGATGTCAATAGTGAATGCTTGACATCCGATTTGCAGATCTCATCATCAGCAGTGCATGTATGAGCAATAAAATCCAATTATACTGACAACCTCCAAAGCTTACTGTGGTTATTAGGAGTGTACACATCCTTATTGACATGTCACCCTCTTCCCTGATATGCCATGGGGCCACAATACTACATATGTTAACATTACACACACCTGATATGTGACATATGACCTGTGCAATCAAATGCAGTTTCAAATAAATGTGGTAGTTGCACAGATGTTGATTGGGGTGCATACAATATGTGGGGTGCATAAGTGTGCACACCCTTAATATGATGGTTTGCTTCAGCACATGTTAAGTGAACTACAGCAGTCACTCTTCCTGAAAGGTGTATACTAGCATGGCCCATCTTTACTTCCCATTATTTGGTCATTCCGCCCTACAAATGTCCCCCAACTCTGCCAGACTGCAAAGTCAGCTCATGTGCACAGCCCTTGGAGGTCACACAGTGCCTTTACTATTGCTGTGGAGTCAGGGTTATGTCTGGCACAATGCATGACCTTGACTGTGTTCAGATACAGCCATTCTTACTGAGTTTTGGATGTTCATAGATTCATAGGTTGGTAATAGGCTATCGGCCCTAGGGCCTATACAAGCCTAGCCATAACAATTCCCTGGATATTTCTTCCCACAATATTTACTTCTCTGGACCCCTGTCTAGCAGGGTGACTGACATGATCCCTGGGGTGAATTTCCTATCTCCCATCCAATCATCAAGGTTCCTTTTGAAGAGGGCCAAGGAGGCACTCTACTTGACATGTATGGGTAGTCTATTCCAGAGTATGAGGAGTCTCTGGGTCAGGAACCTATCCTTCCAGCAAGTTTTGTTCATTGTGATGACAAGGTTTAAATCCCTGGAGCATGTTGCTCTGAGGGATTGGGATTACTTTAAGTGGAACATGCCCAACAGCTCAGGGTTTGGCATGACCTTGTATGTTAAGCAGAGATCGCCTCTGAGTAGATGATATGCCACAGACTATAGCTGGAGTTTTTTTTAGAGGGTCAGCATATGGCATCTGCTTTAGGCCTGTAATTCTTTTAGTGAGCTATTTCTGTGGCCTTTCCAGCTGTTGCAGATGTCTTGTGAGGTACATACCAAACGGAGCATTATACTCTATAATGGGTCTAATGAGGGATGAGTACAGTAGGACAATGACCTCCTTTTTTCTGGATGAAAAGCCCTTAGTGATGAGGTGTGCCACATAGAAGGATTTCCTGACTGTTATGGCGATGTGGTTATCGAAAGTGAGACCACTGTCCACCTGTGTCCTTAAGTCTCTCATCACAATTTCGATGTTTAGTGTACTGCCACCTATGTGGTAATTCATGGGTACATGTTTTTTTCCAAAGGGGATAACTATACATTTCTTGGCATTAAGCTTGAGCCCATGGCTCTGGCACCAGGCATCTGTTTCTGTAAGACCCTTTTGTAGAGTATCCACATCATTTGGGGATTCAATAATGGCTCCCAGTTTGCAGTCATCTGCAAACTTTGTTAGCCAGAGTCCCTTAGTGTTGGCCTATTCTTCAGAGAAGTAGATGCCAAACAAGAGTGATCACAGGACCGAACTCTGAGGTACTCCACTTGTCACTTGTCTGGAGCTGGATTTGGAGTCAGCTACTTTTACAGTCTGGGTTCTGTCAGTAAGCCAGTTGGCAACCCATCAAGTGACGTAGGAATTTGTGCCCAGCTTAGTAAGTTTATCTATGATTCCAGAGTGGGGGATGGTGTCGAAGGCCTTGGTGAGGTCCAGATAGGCTGTGTGGACCGCCTTACCCTCGTCCACAGCTCTGGAGACTGATTCAAAGAAGTCAATCAGGTTCAAGAGACAAGATTGGCCCTTCACAAACCCAAACTGGGTGTGATCCAGTGTTTGAAGGCTGCCAATGTCTTTGTTTATAAGTTCCATGATAATGCGTTCCATGCCCTTGCAGATCAGGCTCATCAGACTGATGGGACGGTAGTTCCTGGGATCCAAGGTGGATCCCCCTTGTGGAGTGGGATAACTGTAGCTGTGCGCCACTCAGTGGGCATGAAGCCTGAGGTGAGGCTGTGATTAAACATGACACTTAGGTAAGGTGCCAGTTCATTTTGTAGTTCATGTAGTACACAGCCGGGGATGTCATCTGGTCCCATGGATGCTGTATTCTTAGCTTTGGAGAGTGCGGTTTCTACCTGTGTTGCTATGATTACCAGAATTTGGCAATCTTTTGGTATTGAGATGGGCCCTTTAGGGGGTGGAGGGGGGTGAAGTTGGCACTAAATCGATCTGACAGGATATTGGCAATATCCTTGGGATCAGAATATTTAATGCCATTCTGTTGAAGCTCAGAGCAGATCTGAGCATTGCCATTTAGATTCTTGACATAACTATAGAATGCCTTGTGGTTGTCTTTGGAATCTTTGGCAATTTTATTTTTGTAACTAGCTTTTGAGGATTTTATGAGGGATCTCAGCTTCTTACTGAGGCTGGTGAGGGAGTTTTTTGAATCCTGGGATTTTCTTCTTTTCTGCAACAGTTTCTTCCTTCTTTTGCATAGTTTGTTTATAGCAGGAGACCACAAGATTGGCTTCCTTATTTTGGAGGAGAGCATCTTGGTTCTATTTGGGATGGCACGATTCATGCACGACTGGACGTGTTCATACAGTGCCATAGTGCAGGATTCTGCAGTCGAACTTTCAGATCCCGTCTGCAACTTCTGACTTCAGTAGCATGAAGTTGGTTTTGGAGACGTTTTTTAAGGAGGTTTTCTTACTGGGGGGTGGGGGTGGGATGTGGATGTCAAGGGTAATTTGCTTATGGTCAGACCTGACCAATGAGGGGGTGACCACTGGTGTGGAGCATCTATCTCCCATGTTGGTAATGACCAGGTCTAGGATATTGGAGCCCCTGGTGGGACAATGGATTAGTTGATCCAGGGCATTGGAAATTATGAATTCCAAGAACCGTTGGGAAAAGGAGTTGGTACCCGAGTAGTTTTCCCAGTTAATGGTAGGGTAGTTGAAATCACCCAGTATTAGGGTGTTTGGTTGTATGTTAATATTTTCCAGTATGTTTAGAAAGGTGTAGTGAGAATCTTGGGGCATGGTGGGGGATCTGTAGCAAGCTACAGTTTGGATTTCAGTCTTAGCTAGTGTTAGTTGCACCTGGAGAATTTCAGATGCATTGTGTTGGGCAGCTAGCCTGGAGGTGTGAATATCCTTGGTGAATATGGACACTCCTCCACCTTTAGTGTTTCGGTCTTGGTTTTGTGGCCGAAAAGTGTCTGCTTCAGTTCACTGTTGTGTTTCAGGATGACATCCCTCCCCGTCCTCAGCCTTTTTGCAGATGCTTGACAACTATGGGCCACATGTGAGTGTAATTTTGCAGTGTCCCAAATTCAGAACACCATGTGCCTAGTTCCTGCTAATGAACGGCAAACATTCAGGTGTACACTGGCACCAGCAAGCTACAGATGGGGATGATGGATCTGAGGTGGAGTGAGGTGTTGCTTGTGCAGCACATGTATTTTTATTAATACTGTCTGTAGGTTTCAAACTTGGTCTTGGTACACCATTAGACATTGCAACACATGCCTTTGGGTGACATTTGATGTTATTCATATTCTACCTGTAGAGAGCCCTGGATGATGTTTCCTGTGGAACAACTTTCCCATCTGATTACCCTAACCCATAGGTCACACTTATGCAGAGTCCAGGTGATTGTCGACACAGGTACTGCACAGCTAATACTTGCTAGACATTCCTGCAACTCCCTCAGTCTTACAGCATGTTTCTAGGCAGCCTCCATGACCAGTTTGCAATGTGTCATCTGTCTTGGATGGCCATCTGTTTAATTTCTACATTAATGTTGTCCCATACTTCCTCGTCAAAACACTGACTATACTTCCTCATCACATACATGACTGTCTGCACTGTTTGCCATGGTATATGCAATGGTGAGGTAAGGCTACATCTCCCACTCCTGAGTGCTTCCTGTTGGATATGGGATCCATTCCATGGTTTGTAAGATGTGTGCAGGCCATGGCTACCTCTGTTGCAGGTGAGTGGGCAAATGTCATGGGCATACGTCTTGGACAGCAGACCATTTCTTGGTGTGACATTGAGGACCTGTACTTGATGGAAGGTGCAGACTCATGAAGAGTGAATGCTGTCAGTACCTCAAAAGCTGCTTCCACAATGTGTTATTTGGAGTGTGTGCACACATATGCTGCCAGTGTTTGTTAAGGTATGTATTCCCCATATTTGCTGTCCTAACATAGGATTCCATATTACACATTCATTGCTCATGTTGGGATCACATTACAGGTTTTAAGGGTTGTGGAATGTGGTATTGTGATATGCCGTTGTGTAGATCTGTAACATTTGCCATTCTAATAGTGGTATATACACTGTTGTAGCCACTGTATAATGGTAATGTTTCAGACATGTTCCTATTGTAAGCCATTTGTCCCATCATTATGTTCATATCTGTGCACACATCTTGCAATGACAGGTTGTTAGTTATATTGCAGGACTCTTACATACCCTTCAGATATGCCACCATGGTGACCACTGTGATGCAGTGCAGTTAGCAGCAACAGTAAGTGAACATGTACAGCATGCATTATGGGTAGGTGTGTTAAATGTGTGCATGGCAAATTACATGGCCATAACATGGCCAATGTATTGGCAAACCTGAACAAAAAACCATACTCACCAGCTACATGTTGCTGCCCCAGAGGTATAGCAGAGGGACCTACATAGTTGTGTGAGAGATGTGATGTCAGTAGCCACACCTGTGGCATTGGTACAGGGTGGGAGCAGCATTTCAGTACATCAACAGTACAAACCCACAATACTACAGATTATGCACATCTGTTCATTACTACACTACAGCAACAGACTATATATATTTTATCTGACATATGCATGGCAAAACTTTACAGATGCAGATGGATAAGCAACAGTGGTCTACTGATGTGCCCTGTGGCCTTAACTGTACGCTCCTCGTCCATTGTGTGGGTAACACCCACGTCCACAATGCTATCAGCTGATTCTTGGCTTTGCTGGCAGGCAGGTGCCCCAAGGCTGGAGAGGAGCTCCTCAGCATGTGTAAGGGGGGGCTGGATAGCATGACCCTCACCTGTGGCTAGCTGGTTCCTCCTAACTGCAGCAGCACACTGACAGGCATGGCGGATGAGTTCAGTACAGCGATGTCGAACCTGCTCATAACTGTGGTTATGCAGGTTGACATAGTTTACCCTGTGGATGAGCTCATTCCATAGGGCAGTCCTCTCCTGCAGATCATGGGCTGTACGGCCAAAGAGGGTTTGGTGGTGTTGCCCCAGGTAGTTAATAATAACATAATTCTCCTGGGGGGAATACACTGGAAGGCGCTCTCTAGACATGGTACCTGGAAGACATAAAGAGGAAAAAAAGGTCTGAGGAACTCATACTGCAAGGATATAATAGTTGTTAATTGACATCTCTGTCTCCCCCCAACCATATCTGCAACAATAATCTGAAAACACAACTCAATGGGCATGTTTACAGCAACCCTACTGTTGAGACATATATCGTATTGTATGACAAATATTGAAATGTGTTTCTAGTCATGTTCCATGTTGAAACAGTGTCACTGGTGGCCTGTTGCTAACAGTGTCCCCTGCATGCCATTGTAAGGGCCACTATGGTTCCATATATGCATGTGTTCTGTTTGCTATGCCACTGCTCCAAATCTGGTGTTTTGTGTTGATGGAGATATCTATGCATGCTGTTATAACTAATCCTGGATTGTGTTGACTATTACTACCCACATATGTTCTAAAACTGCGACATGATAGCATGTTTGGTAAGGCTGTTCCCAGCAGAACCACCTCTCCCACCTTATCTGGCCATGTTACCAGGCCACAACACATCTGGGACCCACCCCGGGATCTCATCAGCTGCTGGTCCTGCACTACCTTCAGGTGGAACCATTTCAGGGGACGATGCCCCCCCAGGGGGCACACACAGACAGGATCCCGTCACCTGAAGTCAGGTCCAGGGTCTGATGCATAGGGAGCACCACAGAGAATTGGGGGATCTGCTACACCACCTTGAGGCCCTCAATACACAATTACAGGGTTTGCATGCTCCTTCTTCTCAGCCCCCAGCTCAGCCACCTTCAGGGTCGTGAAGGTGCAGTGGTGACTGCCCAAGGGTGAAGACCTTGGTCCCACTGGTTCCATTTGGGGGCTCAAAGGCTTCCAATTTCCAAACACCCTCCTCATCCAAGGTGTTTACCTTCCACATGTGTCATATACCGCCCCTGTATGCTATCTTGTTTGTCTTCCAACCCAACCTACCTCCCCAAATATACCTACTATCCTTCCCCAACATCCCACTCTCACCTTCACAAACAAAGGGCAGTGTGTTCCCAACATAAATTTCACACCAGACATAACTGTCCATTTTGCACCCGCTTACAACTTTTCTCAAACATATTGTGCAGCACAGTCATTCAACAGTTCAACAGTAGGGAAAATGTATATATATATATATATATATATATATATATATATATATATATATATATATATATATATATATATATATCTGTGTGTGTGTCTGTATAGCTGCAGACATACGTGTGTGTGTGTGTGTGTGTGTGTGTGTGTGTGTGTGTGTGTGTGTGTGTGTGTGTGTGTATATATATATATATATATATATATATATATATATATATATATATATATATATCTCATCATCATCATCATCCCCTTTTTCCCATTTTACATGGGGTTGGGGTATCGTATTAACTGTCACCAACTCTCTCGATTCAGTGCCACTCTCCTGCCTTCTTCAACACTCATGCCTGACTGTCGCAGATCTTCTTTCACACAATCCATCCACCTCTTTGCTGGATGCCCTCGCCTCTTACCTTCTTCCTGTCTGTCCCAAATCTCCCTCACCAGATTGTCTTCTGCTTTTCTACACATGTGCCCATACCATCGTAATCTGTTTTCTTTGATCTTTTCTGCAATTGGAGCTACTTTGGCTTCTGCTCTTATGTCCTCATTTCTTCACCTGTCCCGCAGTGTGCATCCTAACACCTTTCTCAGGCACTTCATTTCCATCACCTCTAGCTTCTTCAACTGTTCTGCCTTTACTGCCCAGGTTTCTGTACCATACAGTAGTACTGGTCGCACCACTGTCTTGTACACCTTACTTTTCAGCTTCTTTGGCATTCTTCTGTCATAGACTACACCTGATACTCTATGCCGGTTGGCTGCAGCCCCTCTGATTCTAGCTTTGACCTCTTCATTCAGACTACCCTTCTCCTCAACCACCCCTCCCAGATACTTGAAGTTGTTTACCTGTTCCACTATCTTCCCATCTATCTCTATTCTCAGCTTCTTCTGATTTCCCCAATCTGCTGCCATTACCACTGTCTTATCTGTGCTTAGTTTCATCCCATGTGCCTTCAGATTTGCATTCCATTCTCCTATCCTTTGCTGAAGTTCTAGATCAGAGTCTGCCTGTACTGCCACATTGTCTGCATACAGCAGCTTTGTTGCTCTGACCCCTCCAACCTGTTTGCTGATGTAGTCCATTACCAGTATGAACAGCAGTGGGCTCAGAGCTGAACCCTGGTGTATACCCACTCCCACTGGGAACCCCTCAGTGAGGCCAAACACTGTTCGTACTTGAGTCACTGGGTCCTTGTACATAGCCTGTACTAATTCTACCAATCTTTCTGGGACTTCAAACCACTGCAGTACTGCCCAGATCAGCTTTCTTGGGACCTTGTCATATGCTTTCTCCAAGTCTAGGAAAGCCCAGTTTGACTCTCTCCTCTTCTCTAGTTTCTTCTCAAGTATCTGTCTCAGTGCAAACATCGGGTCAATTGTGCTGCATCCTGATCTGAATCCAAACTGTTCATCTCCCATCTTACATTCTACTATTCTGCATATCTGTTTATCAATCACCCTCTTCAGAACTTTCATGCAATGTGGTAGGAGTTTGATGCCTCTGTACTGTCCACAGTTGTGGATGTCCCCTTTGTTCTTGTACACTGGCATGAGTATGCTTATTCTCCAGTCATCTGGGATACACCTTTCTCTCCACACTGCAATTGGTACCCTCAGTAGCCATTTCTCCCCTAGCTCACCCAGCATCTTTATCATATCTGCTGTGACCTCATCTGAGCCTGCTGCTATCCTGACTTCATTTTCCTTAGTGCTGTTCTTACTTCTTCTAAGCTGGGCTCCTCTTCTACTCTCATTGTAGGCTGTTTCTGGGGCAGTACCGCTTCTGTGGGGTTTTCTTCATTCAGAAGCTGTTGGAAATACTCCTTCCATCTGCCTTTGATGTCCTGTGGGCTGGTAAGCAGGTTGTTGCTGGAATCCCTTATGAAGGGTGTCTGACTATCTTCTTTATCTTTCTGTCTTTGCCTTGCAACCTGGTATAGTTTCTTTGTGCCCCTTACTGAGTCACTTTCCAGAAGCTGGTAGAGAACCTCTGATGCCCTACTTTGCTATTGCAACTTATGTCTTAGTTTATTTGTTAGCCAACCAGTAGTCCTTCCTAGCTTGGTCAGTCTTTTCAATCTCCCACTTCTTCCTGCACTCCTTCTTTGTTTTGATTACTTCCTGCACTTCTGCATTCCACCACCAGCTTTCCTTATGTACCTTATTTTCATACCTGGCTCGGCCACACATCTTTTCTGTAGTCCTAACACATGCTGTTTTTAGGCGCTGCTACTCTTCTTCAACTCCACCCATTTCCTCCTCTTCTTGGGGTGCTAGAGCCCTGAGTAATTCCTTGAACTGCTGTACTTTCTCTCCAGTCAACTTCCAGGTCTTCAGCCTGGTCTCTGTTGACCTTAGAGCCTTTCTCTGACCACTGCTTGCAGCTGATTGTGGCAACTACTGGTTTATGCTGTGAACCGACTGTTTCACTGGGGATGACTTTGCAATCATGGATTCTACCCCAGTGCCTTTTCCTTACTAGGAGGAAGTCTACCTGAGTTGCATGTTGGCTACTCTTGTATGTGATCTTGTGACTGTCTCTCTTTCTGAACCATGTGTTGGCTACTATCAAGCCATTTGTCAGACAGAAGTCTAGAATGGCTTCTCCTTCTTTATTCCTACTGCTCCACCCATGTGGACCGAGGCAGTCCTCATATCCTGTTCTGTCTGTCCCGATATGCGCATTTAAGTCACCCATTAACAACACCAATTCATGTTGTCCTGCTTTATCTAGTAGGTCCTGCAACTGCTGTCCTAATGCACTCTTTTCCTCACTATCACAACCCTGCTGTGGGGCATAGGCTGAGATTATGAATACTGTCCTATCATTACACTGGAGTCTGATTGCCATGAGTCTGTCATTAATTCTGATGACATCCCTCACTAACTTCTGAAGCCTCTGTCTCACCACAATTCTTACACCATTTCTAGCCTGTCCACATCTGAGTAGTAGAGTCTGGATCCCAAGCCAAGTGGCTTTGTTGCACTGCCCTTCCATCTCATCTCTTGGATACATAGGATGTCCAACCTCCTCCGTATCATCATGTCATCCACTTCTAAGCTGTGTCCTGTCAGTGAACCTACATTAAGCATAGCAATTCTCAGTTCATGTTTGGCAGGTTGGTTGGTTTTATGTCCAGCTTTCACTCAACAGAGCTATCCCAGGTAACCCAGGGTGGGCAACTAGACACCGGCCAGCCAGTAGCCTATTGACCCAGGGCTGCTGGGCTTTTTTTTTATGGTGGGCACACACTGGCCAGTAGGGGCACATATACCCCTCCCACCATTAGAATGGGTCCCTGGCATGGGTCAGAGAGAAGGCCGGGTCCTCAACCCACTTATCTCCGGTAACTACCCATGCCCATTTTTTTGGTGACAGTCAACATGACCGAATCACATCAAGCCATATTTTACACCGTTGAGTGGCTAGCCCTGCCACGGCGCACAGTTTGTGATCCATGTTCTCCTATCTTGAGGATACTGTGCACCACAATAAATGCCCAAAGCGGTTGGTCTTTTTACAACTCGTCCCCCTATTGGGCACCATGTAGAGTCTGTGCTGCTGCCCACAGCTCCATTCATTGGTGAGTTTGAGATGGAAACACTCAGCATGTTTTTCGGACATGGTAGAAACCCCATGGAGACACAGAGAGAACATGCAAACTCCAAACAGGCATTAGTCGGAGGTCAGGCTCGAACCTTGTACCTTGTGCATTAGAGAAGAAGACCTTAACCACTAAGCCATCTGGTTATATATATATATATATATATATATATATATATATATATATATATGTATATATATGTATATATATATATATATATATATATATATATATATATATATATATATATATGGGTCTACTATGGTTGATTGAAAACTCACTTGATTGAAAATTAAATTACTAGGACCACTTCACTGAAAGCTCACTTCACTAAAAACTCACTTGACTGAAACTCATTTCGTTGAAAGTTATAAATGGCCTTTTCCCCACTGTGGTGTGACCCTGGAGTTAGTATATAAAGTAAGGGGGTGTGGGGGTCACAACCCCCCACATTGAGGGGGGGGTGTGAGGGGCAAAGCCCCCCACATATCTTGGTTATATATTCTCTTTTGGAAACATTTATTACACCTGTAAGTATCACTGTGTATAATTTAAAATGTTTATAATATGTGGGGGGATATGCCCCCCACCCCCCCTTACTTTATATACTAACTCCAGGGTCACACTACAGTGGAGAAAGGGCCATTTATAACTTTCAACAAAATGAGTTTCAAAGAAATGAGTTTTCAGTGAAGTGGTCCTAGTAATTCCATTTTCAATCAAGTGAGTTTTCAATATATATATATATATATATATATATATATATATATATATATATATATATACATATATATATATATATATATATATATATATATATATATATATATATATATGTATATTGAGTGCTATCAGTACATAGCAACGCCCATTTGTGTTTCTAACGTCATATTCCTGAGTAAGGGAATGTTGCAAACAGTCCTGTAACACCAGCAACTTTCACGGTGTATAACAGCAATATTGCAAATATGGTGCTGTGTTCTAGCCTCGGTCCTCCACCTATATACCAGGCTTTGTCCAGATGTCATGCAGTAAGAGGTTGTTAAGTAGTGGTCTATCATTATTTAGTGTGGGCATTCCTGCTATCATTCCAGTGATGTTGTGGACTCCCATTGAACTTGTGGGGTAGGGTCTATATATATATGAGGGCTACAGATGGACAAAATGTGTGTGACCTTGTACAGTCGAGAGGTCAGTGTATGTAAAACACTGTTATATGCCCTTGTAAGACATCTTATGAGGGAGGGGTATGAATTGTTTTTAACCTAGGCTGTTACAACATGTGAGGGATATCAGTAGTAAGACACATTAAGGTATATGGCTGTACATTTTCATACATTTCATCATGGGAACAGTGGTGGGCTAGAGCTTACTGTCATACAGACTGTTCTGTTTGTCAGTGTGATAGTGATGTTTTAAGTTAAGCATTGTTATGTAACAGATACATCATCATTGTGACAACTTAATTCTTTTCCCCCTAGGGGTTGAGTACAGAGTGTAATTGGAGGCTGCTGAACTACGTCTGTAATTAAGTGTTGATTGTTTTTTATCATCAACACAAGTGTTTTTTTTACTGTTGTACTACTTGAAGGCCTTAGCCTGGACAACAACATATGTTATGTTTTCAGATAACTGTATCAAATGTTTTGTTTGAGAGTTGTTTTACTCAATTATTATGTATTTCAAACACCTAACTGCTGTACGAAATGGCATATGCAACTTGAAATAGTACACAAATAAACATTTCTATGTATGCAAACTTGTGTGTGGAGTCATGTCCTTTGCATTGTCTGTGAGTATATGTTTCATGCAATAATTTTCTTTTGTATGAAATAATCAAACACTGGCCATTTTAAAAGGTGGCAACTGTAGGAATACTGGCTGTTTGATATGCTGTGCACCCACTATATATACTCTTCTTATACATATCTAGAAGTAGTAATATATTTATATGTGTATGTATGTGTATATATATATATATATATATATATATATATATATATACACACACACACACACACACACACACACACACACACACACACACATATATATATATATATATATATATATATATATATATATATATATATATATATATATATGTATATGTATATATGTGTGTGTATATGTATCACTGGAATGTTTACTGCTTCCACATTGTACATTCCCTATGGTAGACTGACTGTTCTGCATGATATGTTAGTGATATCACCCTGACATCGTACAGCTGAGATGGCTTACTGTTAACTTGTTGTGGCTATGTTGTGCAGGATCCTAGGTCTGAGACTTGCAAGTGTTGGTTATTGTGTCGCAAGGCAGATCTGTTCAGCTGTGGGGGAGGGGATGATGTCAATAATTACAAGAGGTACTTATTTTGGGCCACTTCACCCCCATTAACAGTGCCTTTGGTCAGATGTTTTGCAGTGAGAGGTTCAGAGTGTGGATCCGATGAGCAAACACAATACACACACACACACACACACACACACACACACACACACACACACACACACATATATATATATATATATATATATATATATATATATATATATATATATATATATATATATGTTGTTGTGTCTAGGGGTCGCTGTTAGACATTATAAGGCTGAAATTAATTCTGTTGTAAATATGCTGAAAGAAAAAGCTTGCTTAAATGCAGAAACAGAGTTTAGTAATATGTGATCAGCAACCATACTAAATGACTGTGGCTTAAAAAAATAAGGAACTTGCTTATGAGTGTATTATACACACATCAAGAAAACTTACTTCTTACAGACATGACAAGAGTGTAATCTGCTTTCACTGGACAACAGGACATGCTTTTCTAAGAAAGTTTAAAAATGTGCATTTACAGAATCCACAAGGCATTTCTTGAAGACAGTTTACTTATCAGCATTTACAGAATCCACAAGGCATTTTCTTGAAGACAGTTTACTTATCATCATTTGCACAAGAACAGATGTGTTAGCATTTGCGTCATCAAGGCAGTATCTTTCCAAAACCAAGAGGGTGTGTGTTTAACTAAAATATGTATAAAAAGTCTGTATTAAATCTAGTTATGTTAGAGGTATGGTAGGGACACAAGTCCTGAGGTAAATGGTATATCTCTCACATCATCTGTACTATATGAGAAGTAAAGTTGGAACAGTACTTTTAAGCTGCAACGTTTGTCCAGTTTGGTTTATTATAAAAGTTATTGGTTACTGCTCTCTAAAGTTGATGCTGCAAAGTATATTCTCTCATCAGTGTATATTCTGCAAGTTTCTGTATGCGACAGACTGTTAATGCAAATATAACCAGACTTTAAATTTTAGCAGAATCCAGCCAGCAAGACTGAGTGTCTTAAGAAGACTTCAAATCCCACAGCAAGAGCAAGCAGTAAGAAGCAGTAAGCAGTAAGAGATCTAAATATTTTTTCAATAGCGACCCAGCTGAGTGACTAGCACCATATAATTTTTCAATGGCAAGCTAGCCTGCATTTGAACCTAAAATCTGCATTTGAACCTAAAATCTGCGTTTGAACCTAATACCTGCATCTGAACCTACACTCTGCATTCAACCACAGGAGGAGTGATGGTAAGCCCTGCAGAGGGTTACTTCAGTTAAATTGCAGTAACTAACATTTGTACGTATGTGTCAATTCTGAAGAGAAGTATTCCAGATTATGCAGCTTGCAGTAGTAAAGTTTTTTAGACGTCTACATCTGGAGTGAGACAGAAGTTCCAGTCGCAGTGCCATAATTTCACTAAAGAAAAGGGGGATATCCACTAGCCCAACAGTCCACTGCCTGTTGTGCTTTCCCAGCTTCTCAAGTGACTCTGAAAAATTTCTAGCCATCTGCAACAACAGCCTGATCACCTGTTTTCTTGCTCACTGGTAAGACTTTTTTCTACGTCACATTTTTTTGTATGGATGCTATTCGACAGTTTGGATATTGGACAGTTTGCATATTTTAGACAGTTTGGATGTTTAATTAGACAGTATGGATAGTAAATTGCAATGTTGGTATACACAGCATATTAGTAAATGTAAAACCTTAGTAGGGCAGGTTGATAGTAAGGCATTATGCAAATGTATTACAATATTTAACTGGTATCTCAAAGAAAACCATGTGAAATATGACAAATGTTTATTGTGTGCTTCAACAAAAATTCCATTTTGTGTATTATGCCATAAAAAAGTATTGCATCATATTGCTAAAACAATAGACTGTGAAGACAGATCTGTTCATGATAAAGAATTAACTAAGGCTAAAGTGTTTCCATTATATTCAGATGTTAAACAGTTATGTCCTGTCACCACATGCGAGTCAAATCAGTTACTGATAGAACCACTAGTACATTTTGTTACAAAAAATGTAGTAAACTTCTAAAAAAGAGACACAATGAGTTAAGGAAGTTTAGACAAGTTATACATACATCTTTTCAAAAGTGCATAGGAGTTTCAAATTCAGCAGAACAGTTTACTAAAAAAATGTCAGAAAGATCATGCAATATTACAGGAGACTC